>NC_141039.2:210000-222500 GCF_052040795.2 Danio rerio
CATACTGCTCTCTCTCTCTCTCTCTCTCTCTCTCTCTCTCTCTCTCTCTCTCTCTCTCTCTCTCTCTCTGCACATCAGCATCATCTGTATTGATTATCTCTGTGTGTGTGTGAGTGTGTGTGTGTGTTTGCGTGTGTGTGTGCGTCAGCTCCTCAGACTCTCTCTGATCAAACACTTTGCTGTTCGAGTTTTGCTTCAGCTTCTCCAGTAAAACTCTTGTTTTGATGGAATGACGCAGATCCGTTAATGAAGGCGGAGCCTTAGAGACACGCCCACATCACCACAGACCAATCAGAGCTCACAAGAGTTTCCAGCTGAAGCAGAATATTCTGAAAGTTCAGTTTGACGAGCCGTCAGCAAACTCCTGAACCTCAATCACTCATTCTCCTTCAGCTCACTCCCTTTATCAGTCAGGGGTCACCACAGCGGAATGACCTGCCAACTGTTTCAGTATATGTTTTACACAGCGGATGCCCTTCCAACTGCAACCCAGTACTGGGAAACACCCATTCACACACACACACACTCATACACTACGGCCAGTGTAGTTGATCAGTTCCCCTATAGCGCATGTGTTTGGACTGTGGGGGAAACCGGAGCACCCGGAGGAAACCCACACCAACACGGGGAGAACATGCAAACTCCACACAGAAACACCAACTGACCCAGCCGAGACTCAAACCAGAGACAATAGTGCTGTAAAGTGATAATAATAACAACATGTGCTGGATAAGTTGGTTGTTCATTCCTCTGTGGTGACCCCAGATTAATAAAGGGACTAAGCCGAAAAGAAAATGAGTGAATGAAAATGAAGGCTGACGAGTGTTCACGACACCTCAATCACCACAGAGGAACAGAAGCTGATAACAGTAGACATGCAACGCTTTAATGCATACAGCTAACAAACCCCACCCACAACCCCGCCCATGACAATGACGTCACCGGCTCTACTGAGTGCATGTGTCTGGGACTGCATGTGCAAATCTGCAGCCAGATACTCTGAAGTGTTTCAGCAGGTGTGTGAATGCTCTGTTTATTAGTGATGTGCAGAAGTACTCTCCTGACAGCGGCGCCGTCTACACTCCTGAACACACGAATACACACACCGCTCTGCTCTGCAACGCCTCCTGCAACACTGCAACTTCTGCACAGCACAATGAAGCCCAGCGCCGAACACAGAGATAATGAGGCACTTTCAGACCACACACACACACACACACACACACACACACACACACACACACACACACACACACACACACACACACACACAGGTTAGCTAATAGGGTCTAATAGGCCTGTATTAATGCACTGATGTGTTGTTGTGCTCTGCTGAGTGATCAGATGTAAATGTGCAGAGTCTGAGATGCGAACAAACATCAGCGATGAAAACACACAACTGCTGGAATAATGAACGTCTGCAGTGACAGAGAGAGAGAGAGAGAGAGAGAGAGAGAGAGAGACATGCGACTGGGGGCTTCAGGGCTCGCTTGCCGTCTCTCTCTCCCTCCGGATGTCCATATATGGTCTTCCAGAGCTGACTTCCGGCGTGCTTTCTTAAAGGCAGAGAAGAAAAGAGCGGATGAAAGGAGAATAAAGGAGCGCAGATGAGTGTGTGTGTGTGTGCTTTACCTTGAGACTTTCAATGATGCTGTAAGTGCTCATTTACTCCCGTTTTACTACACACGTCGTCCTACAACACACACACACACACACACACACAAACACATCTAACTGCAGTTATTGAAGAGCATCTGTGGGAATGACAGACAGAGAACAGACGTCAGAGAGAGAGAGAGAGAGAGAGAGAGAGAGAGAGAGTGAAGGAATGAGGGTTTGCGGAGTCCAGAGTGGATGAATGAAATCAGAAATCAACAGAAACAAACACAATCAGCCTGAGTGTGTGTGTGTGTGTGTGTGTGTGTGTGTGTTTCTCAGTGAAGGGGTGTTTGACGTCAATACCTGACACACTCACACCTGTCCAGTTATTCTATAACATCTGTAACCACGGGCAACACCAGACCTGCTGCCACTCATTAGTGTGTGTGTGTGTGTGTGTGTGTGTGTGTGTGTGTGTGTGTGTGTGTGTGTGTGTGTGACTCAGAGCTCAGTTTTAAACTCTATATGTCATATTTTACAGATATTGAAAGGAAGCTGACAGTATCTGGCTGCAGTCTCCTACATGTGAGCTGAGATGTGCATGTTGAACACTTCCCGGCTCCGTCATCATCTGTGGCATTGATCAGACGCATGGATCTGTGTGTCTGCCGCATGCTCTATCAATAAACACTGAACACTGCTGATGTCTTGACTGAGGATTGGGGAAATCTTGGGTCAGGACGGTCAGTAACACAGTCTCACATGTGCCTTGATGAAGCCTGCAGAGACTCTGGCAGAGTACAGGCGCGCTCACACTGCTCTATTCACCCCAGAGACGTCCACCCATACTCAAGCCAACACCACGGAGCAGACACACCAGCTCATGACGGTTCCACAGCATGCTGCACTGCAACGTTCAGGCTTGGTGACCTCTGACCTGAGAAATCGCATCATGTGACATCATGTGGCCAATAGAAGATCCAAACACGCCCGCTCTGAACAGAAATGCAGGATATGGACCAATCACTCGCTTTATTAGATGTCCCGCCCCTTCACAGTGAAGTGTGACAGAAGTGTGTGTGTGTGTGTGTGTGTGTGTGTGTGTGTGTGTGTGTGTGTGTGTGGTGTGTGTGTGTGTGTGGTTACAGCCTCTGCCGCTGAACTCTAGTTTTGCAGAAGAGTACAGTTTGTGCAGATTCCTGAGACACACACAGAGATGACCGACCACTGATTCAGCTGCAGTGTCACTCTATCAGAACTGTGTGTGTGTGAGTGTGTGTGTGTGTGTGTGTGTGTGTGTGTGTGTGTGTGTGTGTGTGTGTGTTTGTCGCAGTCTGATCACTGGCGGAACATCATGTCTAACAAATGAGAGAACAACAACTCTAATGTTCCTCACACACACTCATTCCAGGAGTGGACAGAGAGATGTGTGTGTGTGTGTGTGTGTGTGTGTGTGTGTGTGTGTGTCCTTTTACTCTTGTTTACTGCTGGTGTTTATTGATCGATCTGAACATCAGCATCATGTGCTTTCAGCTGAGAAACACATTACACACACACACAAACACATGCAGAGAGAGTGTGTGTGTGTGTGTGTGTGTGTGTGTGTGTGTGTGTGTGTGAGCTGTGTCTGTTGTGTAAATCTTTGCCATTCTTCAGTCTGCAGTGTGTGTGTGTGTGTGTGTGTGTGTGTGTGTGTGTGTGTGTGTGTGTGTGTGTGTGTGCGCGTTTGTATGTGCGTGTGTATGTGTGTGTGTTTGTGTGTGTGTGTGTGTGTGGAGTTTGCAACAATAATCTGCACATAACCAGCTCTGGTCAGCATCTGCAGAACCTCATCTGCATATCATTTGCATATGTGCAATAAACGAGAGCCCCTACAGCGCTTAGAGACGCCTTCAGAGTCTGCAGACGAGAAACACACACACACACACACACACACACACACACACACACACACACACACACACACACACACCCCTTGAGTTAAGACTGAAGGAGGCAGTATTGAGTAATCACTCCAATAATCAATAGATGACAGGAGTTGATCAATAACTCTGATAACTGATGTGAGATTGATCAATCAATGACTGTGTGTGTGTGTTCAGGAGACAGAAACACACTCACACACACACACACACAGTGGAGAAACACAGATGAGTCATCATTGACTGGATCAGAAGTGCAGCACTGTGCGTCCGCGTGTGTGTGCGTGCACACACACACAGACACACACACACACACACACACACACACACACACAGACACACACACACACACACAGGTGATGATCAGGAGTCTGGTTCTGATAATCTGTCAGAAGCGCAGGAGATCATCGGCTGACGTCAGGACTTACGCGCAGAGAGGAGCTCACCTCCATACCAATAACCAGCGTGCACACACACACACACACACACACACACACACACACACACACACACACACACACACACACACACACACACACACATATACACACACACACACACACTCTTCAACCTGCAGGGTGTTTGTGAAGGACAGAATCTGTGATCAAAGCTGCAGTGTGTGTGTGTGTGTGTGTGTGTGTGTGTGTGTGAGTGAGTGTGCTCAGAGCGCATCAGCACATGATTACTGCTTTCATAAACACACACACACACTTTCATCTCTGCACAAGAATGTTCACACACTAAGAAATTGAGGGACACTGAAGACTGACTCATCATCATCATCATCATCATCATCATGGTGTCGCTCATGAATATTCATCATCCCGACTCCGCCCAGCTCCAGTTCTCCTGAGCAGCACAGATGACTGCAGCATCTCATCATGATCCACACCTGAGTGTGTCCAGACTGAGCACCGTCAACATTAGCATATAATCAGCATAATGGAATATGGGCGTGTCCACAAACTTCACTCATTAATTACTCATCTAATATTACGCATATCATTACGCATATATTACGTCAGTAGGAGTCATACACGGAGCCCCTTCCCTAATACAGTTTAACTACTGAACACAAGAGCTGTCATTGGTCGTCTTGGTAGTTAGGATGAAGTAGGTGGAGCTATGAGCTGTCGGGGCGGAGTCAGACATCCACAACTTTAGATGGAGACCTATGTTATGAGTTAATTTGTTTTCTGTGTATGTGTAAGTGTGTGTGTGTGTGTGTGTGAGAGAGAGACAGAGAGAGAGACAATGTGTAGCATGTGCAAGTGTGTTTGTGTAAAAGTCTCATTGTGTAAAGGTGTCAGTCGGAGTATGTGTGTGTCTGCATGTGTGTGTGTGTGTGTATATGCGTGTTAGAGAGAGAGACTGTCTGTGGCATGTGTGTTTGTGTCTGCATGAGTGTTTGTGTATGTGAGAGAGACAGACAGAGGGCCAGAGAGTGTGTGTGCGTGTGATGTCTCTGGTGTGTGTGTGTGTGTGTGTGTGTTTGTCATGCACTGAATGCTAATGAGCTGATTTCACACACAGCGCACCGGAAGCGCAGTGTCCTCCAGCTCGACCCGCCGCGACCCTCATTTACCAACACAGCGCACACACAATTACACAATGACCTGCAGATTTACCATTCATTACAGCACGCACGCACACACACACACACACACACACACACACACACACACACACACACACACAAACACACACCACTGTAGACTCAGAGAAATAGTACAATTAAACAGCAGATCTGTGTTTGTGTGTGTGTGTGTGTGTGTGTGTGTTGTGGAGCAGTGGTTTGGTGTTTAATGCAGCTGAATGTAGGTGTGTGTGTGTGTGTGTGTGTGTGTGTTGTGGAGCAGTGGTTTGGTGTTTAATGCAGCTGAATGTAGGTGTGTGTGTGTGTGTGTGTGTGTGTGTGTGTGTGTGTGTGTGTTGTGGAGCAGTGGTTTGGTGTTTAATGCAGCTGAATGTAGGTGTGTGTGTGTGTGTGTGTGTGTGTGTGTGTGTGTGTTGTGGAGCAGTGGTTTGGTGTTTAATGCAGCTGAATGTAGGTGTGTGTGTGTGTGTGTGTGTGTGTGTGTGTGTGTGTGTGTGTGTGTGTGTGTGTATCAGGGCATGTATTACATCAGCAGATGCAGTAGCGCAGTGTCTAATGAGACCTTGATGAAGCCATTGAGAATCACAGAGCTTCATTCACACCGCCGGCCTGACTCACGGGCAACGACATCACTTCCTGTTGGAAAACAGGAAACAAAACAGCGGCAGAGAAAATGGCTGGATGCAGATTCACAATTATGACAATTACTGACCCGAGCGAGCGGCAGTGAAGGCAGCACAACCGGCCGAATCACAAAAGACATGGGACACACACACACACACACAAACACACTGTGAGTCACACAGCAATAACAGCTCAATAAAGCACACACTGATGCGTCCAATCAGGGGAATCCAGCAGATGTGTTAAGATCTGTGCGTGTAGACACTGACGTGAAAAATACTATCATCATTTATAATAAACACCAGCAGACCAATTACTGTCATCGTTACGTTACCATAGCAACTGTAGAGTCACCACAACAGAATTATGATAGTTGTTATGTTACCATAGCAACTGTAGAATCACCACAACAGAATTATGATAGTTGTTATGTTACCATAGCAACTGTAGAATCACCACAACAGAATTATGATAGTTGTTATGTTACCATAGCAACTGTAGAGTCACCACAATAGAATTATTATAGTCATTATGTTACCATAGCAACTGTAGTCACCACAACAGAATTATGATAGTTGTTATGTTACCATAGCAACTGTAGAATCACCACCATGTGTTTGGACTGTGGGGGAAACCGGAGCACCCGGAGGAAACCCACGCCAACACAGGGAGAACATGCAAACTCCACACAGAAACACCAACTGACCCAGCCGAGACTCAAACCAGCAACCTTCTTGCTCTAAGGCCACAGTGCGACATCATATATATATATATTTACATTTTTTAGTACTCCTAGACCCAGGCATTGGGTTCTGTAACATAAAATAACACTTATTTTCAATATTTTATATGTAAGGAAATAACAAAATAAAAAATACAAATAAAAATAAGCAGAAAAATGAATAAGCGGAGGAATATGAGATAAGAAAACACATTTAAAGTGCTCACAGGTTTCTTTTACAAGAATCGTTCTTTACTTCAACTTTAGAGCATGCCAAGCACGCTTTATATGAACACTGCTGTTAAGAGCATGTGCACAGAACATCAGGAAACGCAACCAAATGCATTCATCATATACAAGCAATGCATCCCACACTATTGATAAAGGATCTGTGTATATTGCATCTGAACAACAGTTGAAGGACCAAAATCCTCTGATCACTGCACAGGAAAACCAGTAAAAGAAGAGTTACATAGACAGGTCGACAGAAACAGACGGATCTGTGACAGCCGTGAGTCAGGTGTGTGCTGCAGGTGCTGCTGAGGAGAAAACCAGCTCTCACTCTGCTCATGCGCTACACACACACACACACACACACACACACACACACACAGTTCTGCTAGCGCGAGCACTGTGAAAGAGGCCTGGCATCCTCTAGAGCAGTGGTTCTCAAACTGTGGTACGTGTACCACTGGTGGTACGCAGGCTTCCTTCTAGTGGTACACGGAGAAATTAAATATGTCATGTACATGCTACACACATTTAAAAATGTATCAAAAATGATGTATATAATATGTCATATATGACATATAGCCTATATTTCTGAGGTAATCTGCCACGTTTTTTAACTGTGCTGAGTTCTAGCTGCTTTACTGGGCTTACTACGCTACTGTATTTCAATACTGCTCATTTTGGTGGTACTTGGAGAGGAAATTTTTTTCTGAGGTGGTACTTGATGAGAAAAGTTTGAGAACCGCTGCTCTAGAGGTTACAGGGCTGCCAGCTCTTGCACATGCGGCGTGAGACTCATACATGGTTCATGATAGATTTTTTGGTTTGCAGTCAAGAAGTCCTTCACTAAACACAAAAACCTCACACAGTGACAACAGCAACAGGACATAAAATATAAAGAAACACAACAGTCCCTCCCAAAAATAAAGCAATAAAGAATAAATAAATCATCTCTTCCAGTGTGCGGAGGATACGACTCCTAACACCAACTGACACGACCAGTCAGCACTGGACCAGGACCTGCTTCATCATCACACAGTGTCACCATGTCTGTGTAATGTGCTGTGTCTGTACTTAACTCACAGTTATCTCTAACTGTTGTTGTACTTAACTCATTTCACTCACCGCAGTTTTTCACAGTCAGAGGAGTACTCGTTGGTAAAGCTTTGTGTGTTTGGTCTTGATTAACATGCGGTGTCTTCTTCATCTCACTAAAAGCTGAGCTACAGATCAGCACAGGTGTGTATACTGCCCCCTGTGGTGTTGGTGTGTGTAAACTCATGGCTTAGTGAGGGCTGTTTGTGTCCACATGTCTTTGTTTTGGGTGAATCCATGTCATGATGACGTCATGGAAACCATCTAGAACCTGAATTTGCAGAAAATCTGTGACATTTCAGAAAAAGAAAATGCGAGATCCACAAAAATTGAGTTTGTTTGATTGTGTGATAAATTCAGCAATCACAAAGTCCTGGAGTGGCTGACTAGTGTAGTGTTGTGGCCAGTAGATGTGCAATAATCAGCATAATGTACATCCAGCCAGAGAGCCAGAACGCTGTTTGTGTAAAGTTCACCAGACTGTAACTCAGTAAATGTTGAAGATATGTTAATACTGTTTAAAAAGCTGGTTTATGATCAATGTTTCATTCAGGATCTCTGTGTGCAAGCCCCGGTGTGGTTGGATTGCAGATATATGAGGATCTGAAGACGGCTCCACACTCTCTTCAATGGTCAAACCCTGAATGCTGATGTTGATGGTGACGGTGGAGCAGTAAAGAGGAATGACGAGCGCTGAATCACGGCATTAAACCACACCGACTCAATGACATTTCCCAAGATTCCCTTCATGCTCAGGATCATTAGACTCGTCGTCTGCAGTGAGTCATGTTGATATTTAAATGAGCTGTAGAGGCGTTACCACGACAGACTGATGTATGCGCATATCAGATCATTTACTCATATAATTATGTGAATAACAGACTAAAAATACACACACACACACACACACACACACACACACACACATATATATAAACACAGAACTGCACAATCTGGCATCTGAAATGGTCATGCAGACACTGCACATATAGCAATCTTATATATATGCAAACATATGCAAATTATGCATGACACACACATTTATATTTGGATTTCATGAATATAAAATGTATGTCACTTGTTGTTTTAAACTATTACAATTACAAATATGTGCATATATGTTCAAATATATTAGCTAGAATTATATATGAGTTCATATATGGCCATATTTGATCATAACTCTAATATAATTGATCATAACTCTAATATAATTGAGCATATATGGCCATATTTGATCATAACTCTAATATAATTGATCATAACTCTAATATAATTGAGCATATATGGCCATATTTGATCATAACTCTAATATAATTGAGCATATATGTCCATATTTGAACATAACTTTAATATAATTGAGCATATATGGCCATATTTGATCATAACTCTAATATAATTGATCATAACTCTAATATAATTGAGCATATATGGCCATATTTGATCATAACTCTAATATAATTGAGCATATATGGCCATATTTGAACATAACTTTAATATAATTGAGCATATATGGCCATATTTGAACATAACTTTAATATAATTGAGCATATATGGCCATATTTGATCATAACTCTAATATAATTGATCATAACTCTAATATATTTGAGCATATATGGCCATATTTAATCATAACTCTAATATAATTGATCATAACTCTAATATATTTGAGCATATATGGCCATATTTAATCATAACTCTAATATAATTGAGCATATATGGCCATATTTGAACATAACTTTAATATAATTGAGCATATATGGCCAAATTTGATCATAACTCTAATATAATTGAGCATATATGGCCATATTTGATCATAACTCTAATATAATTGAGCATATATGGCCATATTTGATCATAACTCTAATATAATTGAGCATATATGGCCATATTTGATCATAACTCTAATATAATTGAGCATAACTCTAATATAATTGAGCATATATGGCCATATTTAATCATAACTCTAATATAATTGAGCATATATGGCCATATTTGAACATAACTTTAATATAATTGAGCATATATGGCCATATTTGAACATAACTTTAATATAATTGAGCATATATGGCCATATTTGATCATAACTCTAATATAATTGAGCATATATGGCCATATTTGATCATAACTCTAATATAATTGAGCATATATGGCCATATTTGATCATAACTCTAATATAATTGAGCATATATGGCCATATTTGATCATAACTCTAATATAATTGAGCATATATGGCCATATTTGATCATAACTCTAATATAATTGAGCATATATGGCCATATTTGATCATAACTCTAATATAATTGAGCATATATGGCCATAATTGATCATAACTCTAATATAATTGAGCATGTATGGCCATATTTGTATGTCTAATGTTAAAAAAATATGACATATGTTTATATAAGTGAGATCTTAGTATGAACTTGCATGTCTTGAGTGTAATTTGCATTCATTTTCATGTATTCTATATTTCTAAGAGGTTTATTTTCTCAGTCATGTATTTTGAAGGTACAGTTTCTGACATTTATTTATCTTCAAATCATTCCAAACCTACTTGAGTTTCTTTCTTCAGCTGGATTTTATAGAATAATGTTGAACACTTGACATCTATAGTGAAAAAAGGACAACAGAGCGGATGTCAATAGCTTCTCGTTAATAACATCCTCCAGAAAAAATCTAAATTGAGTAAATGATGACAGAATTTGACCATTTTGAAACTTTCTCTTCAATATCTGTGGGTTTCTAACATTGAAGAAGAGGAGAGCTCCATCTTCATCAGTGTAAGAGGGCGTGTCTGTTCTGATGCCCACAGCAGGGGCGTGTCCTCATGAATATTCATCCTCCTCCTCCGGCTGTGATTGGCAGATGACAGAGAGCCTGTAAATGTCACTGAGTCAGTGTTTGAGGGCTTGATTGTGTTCGTCTGCTGGATTTAGACTCAAGACCTTTGCTGATCGACAGGGATTAAATACCACAACCTTTATTCCTCTCACACTTCACACAATGCAGACTGATTCAGAGGAAAACAGAGGAAAACAGCAGAATCGGGATGTGGAGCTCATCAAGTCCTGTATGAGACATGCTCAGAGATTACTCACATCTCTCCAGTGTCATCTGTAGTTGTAAATCCCACATCATCTGTCTGTCTTTTATTGAAACGTGTCGACTTCATCCATCTTTGTTGCTTTATATGTCAGTGATGACAGATCAGCTCAAGCAGAACAGAAGACTCCATATCTCCTGAGATCGCGCTTCATTAAATGTCTTTGTAGGTCTTCATCATGTATGGCTGATTGTAGAATTGTGAGTATAGACTGCTGTAAACTATACTGTCCTTGGCGTGAAAGTCTTGCACTGTACATTTGTGTCTCTAAGATCAACAGTTTTGAATAATAACACAAATTATTTCTAGATTTCTCCAGATATGTGTCTTGAAGGACATTTGTGTTAAGATATGACCTTAAAGACTCCAGCTGTGCCTGCTTTTGGTCGTCTCTCCCTCCTGAATCATGCATACAGCTTCAATAATCATCAAATCACTTCCATCTGTGTGTGTGTGTGTGTGTGTGTGTGTGTGTGTGTGTTTACTCTACTCAGTTTAATACACTCCAGCATGAAACATCTATTCTTTGTATTATTATTCATTCATTCATTTTCTTCAGCTTAGTCCCTTATTTATTAGGAGTCGCCACAGTGCAATGAACTGCTGACTATTACAGCAAGTTTTACATAGCGGATGCCCTTCCAGCTGCAACCCAGTACTGGGAAACACCCACACACACTCATTCACACACACTATGGTCAGTGTAGTTGATCAGTTCCCCTATAGCGCATGTGTTTGGACTGTGGGGGAAACCGGAGCACCCGGAGGAAACCCACGCCAACACGGGGAGAACATGCAAACTCCACACAGAAACACCAACTGACTTCTGTTGTTAAATGAGCTGATCGATCTTCTTTAAGCTGCGGGTGTAAGATGCTCCATGTGTTGACGATATGAATCTATATGTGTGTGTGTGTGTGTGTGTGTGTGTGTGTGTGTGTGTGTGGGAAGCAGACGAGCGTCATCATGTCACAGAGACTGACTCATGTAAACTCACGCTGATTCTCTGTTGGTCTCTGTAATGAAGCGCTCTGCAGACCGTCATCCTGAACCCTATCAATGAACTCTGGCAGGACAGAAGGAGCGCGTCAGATGCTGCGCTAGTGTGTGTGTGTGTGTGTGTGTGTGTGTGTGTGTGTGTAATGAGTGGGTTTAATTATGTGATTGTTTCCTTCACTGTTTTAGCATCGGCTCCAGAATACACACACGCGATTCCTCCCACCGGCTGACAGACCGTGCTATTCACGGCCCAGGGGGACGACACTGCTAAATATACTGAGTGTGTGTGTGTGTGTGTGTGTGTGTGTGTGTGCTGAAAACTGTGTGTGATTGACAGAAGGAGCTCCATGAACTCCACTGTGACCTTGACCTCCAGTGACCCACACAGAGGACACACACTGAGACACACACACACACACACTAACACACAGACACACATATACTTACAGACATACACGCAATCGCACACACACAACACACACAGAGAAGAGCACACACAAGCACACTCACACACAGTGCATGTGGACAGTACTGACAGCGCTTCACTTCTTCCTCATGTGTTTATGTTACAGTCTTACTCCTAAATGGATTAACTTGACTGATTTCCTC
>NC_141039.2:230000-250000 GCF_052040795.2 Danio rerio
ACCACACAACCCAGAAAGCAGAATATCTGGACTGGTAATGACAGAAATGGTCTTCTCAGTTGGCTCATAATGGTTCAGGAAAACAACAAATCTCTTTATTGGTAATAATGGAGTTTGCAATTGTAGTTGGCCACCCAACAGACACACAACACCATAAGATATTGATATTAGGTTAGATAACAACGTTATTTTGATGACCAATAATGATGTGAAATTATGCTGAAATTTGGTTGATTTTAGGTTGTGTTGGAAAGTGACCAAAATCTAACACTGAGCCAACATCTCAACCCAGCGTCCTATTAATGTCAGTTACTGACATTTATTTATCAGGTATGATTAACATCTGATAGACGCCATAGTGGTAACGTAAACACAACCTTAAGCTGTAACATCATTAGAGGCTGTGCTATAGGTGAACTGAATAAGCTAAATTGGAGAGTAGTGTGGCGACACGGTGGCGCAGGAGGTAGTGCTGTTGCCTCACAGCAAGAAGGTGGCTGGTTCGAGCCTCGGCTCAGTTGGTGTTTTTGTGTGGAGTTTGCATGTTCTCCCTGCGTTCACGTGGGTTTCCTCCGGGTGCTCCGGTTTCCCCCACAGTCCAAACACATGCGCTATAGGGGAATTGGGTAGGCTAAATTGTCTGTAGTGTATGAGTGTGTGTGTGAAAGTGTGTGTGTGGATGTTTCCCAGAGATGGGTTGCGACTTGAAGGGCATCTGTTGCGTAAAAATGTGCTGGATAAGTTGGTGGTTCATTCCACTGTGGCGACCCCTGATGAAAAAAGGGACTCAGCCAAAAAGAAGGTTGTGTTGGAAAGTGGCCACAATGCAGCATCTGTCCCACACTGAAGACTGATGATGAGTTCTGACGTCAAGCCAATTTTCATCTGTGACAATGTCCTCTGTGCCTGCTGGGGAAACTCTGAATATCTATATGTGTATCACTGCAAAATAAATTATATTCTTACTCCGAGTTTTTGTCTTGTTTCTAGTCCAAATATCTAAAAATACTTAAATCGAGAAGCTTTTTCTGGACCAGCACAAAATAATGAGTCAAGATGAAGTGAGTCTTTCCTTGAAACAAACAAAATAATCTAATGTCAAAAGAAAAACAAGATCATTTCTCTTCCCTGAGCATGAGCAGTGTGCAGCTCCTCAAATGCTGTCTTGCACATTACACTAATACCTCTTGTTCCATTAAACGTAACCAGCAGTTGCACTAATTATTTTCTCTGTTTTCTATTTGCACCTGGGGATGCCCATCCTGAATCCTCTAGATCATGGAGTACCCCTCATCAGAGACTTGTGAAGAGATGATGCCAACACTAGAAAGTACTTGAAGTGATTATGCCAACATTACGAGGACCTGATGAGATGATGCCAGCCCTTCGAGAACTTAGAGGACAACACAAACACTTGATACACAAATCCACATCATTGAACATCAGTCTTGACTATAGAGAACATGTGTGTTTATGTTGCTATGCACAGCCTCTTACTCTTTCAGACATATACTGTAATGCAGTATTAATAATAATGTGCACCTTCTGTAAAGCTACATGGAGTGATAATCATAGTGAAGCCCTGTGCAGGTAACCCTGACTTTAACTGAATTTGCACAGA
Source organism: Danio rerio (assembly GCF_052040795.2). Taxonomy (NCBI): domain Eukaryota; kingdom Metazoa; phylum Chordata; class Actinopteri; order Cypriniformes; family Danionidae; genus Danio; species Danio rerio. The sequence continues at coordinate 231,622 of NC_141039.2, forward strand.
GAGCAAAATACTAAGCTTTATTAAAGCGAAGCCGTCTACATTCAGATGTTTATTAAACACAACACCGCTCGCTGAGTCAGACTCCATCAGTGTGTTTCTGCAGGGAGTTGGAGAAGTGTGGACTTGGCTTTCACAGTGAATGGAAAGGTGAAGCTCGGGAAGATTATTCTGCTCTATATCTTGATAACAGCGCTGATTATGATGAGGATAAAGCTGCTGTATTGAAGATCGTAGCTTACCGTCAGTGCTTTAGGACACGTCTTAAACTTGCTGATCAGAGTTATGTTGGGTTTGGGAAGCTGAGGTTTGATGGTGTTCATCTCAGAGGATAGAAAGCAAAGAACAGCAAACCTTGCTTGAGGAGTTTACAACTGAGGTTGTGTCTGTCTATCTGAACAAGCAGAAGGACTCGAGGATGAGCTGCGGTTTGGGCAGATGAGTTGGATTTGACTCAGTAGACAACTTTTAGGGTTAAATAAACTGAGTATCCAGGGAATGCCAAACACCTGTGAAGATCTGGAGAAGTACAGCAGCTGCTCAGTGCAATAGTATCTGGATGCAGACCTCAATCTGCAAACAGAGACTGCATATCTCAGAGATGCAATGTCAGACACAATGCACTCAGTGGAGCACCTACTGCACCAAGTCTGGATCCAGACCCCTCTTGCTCAGCCTGTGATTTTGTCTGTTTCTGGTAGGGTTCTAGTGTAAAAGTCGAAGGCTTTAGTGCAGGGTCCATGTCTGTGCCTTTAGCTGCACTCATTTTCAGTCTGAGGTGTTTCCGGAGAGTTGCACTTAATGCCCGGATTCCCGTTGACGGTGTGTCCTTCATTGTTCAGGGAATGGTTTAGCTGGTGGTGCAGTGCACAGGTAACCACTGCTACTCAAAGGCAGACGGTCCAGATGAGCTCAAATGGGGGTATTCAGAAGTCTTAACTCTTTGATATGATACCTGACATCTTCCAACAATCAATCTTTCATGACATTGTGTAGACTGTCTGCTTTTGGAAAGATGTTTACAGTCAACAGATAACAGCTGATGTAGTGTCTTCTGGTCAGTGATGGTGTTGTCATGAGAAAGTGAACTGATCTTGAAGGGTCAGGTCAGGGTGCTTCTGGAAGAGTGTGTTTTAAGGTCTGCCAGTCTGATATTGGGATTTTTCTCAGGATTATTGTTTGTCTGGCCACTTGTGTACTAGGAAACTAGTGTACTAGGCTGTGTTAAGACACTTAATCCTGGTTCAGTGTTGCAGATCATGTCATGTTTGACAGGTAAACCCAACCAGTCTACTGTACTCCCGCATCTCATCTGCATCCCATCCTGCCATCAAACAGTCATTTGAAGATGTATTGATCATCTATTAGACCTCTCACACACATCCCACTAGGTAATCAATATCTTCACTATACACTCTGTGTGCAGCAGCAGTAAGATCATCCAACGCAGATCTTTCAGCTTCTAAAGCACTTATTAGATTGTTCACAGTCTACATTGCCAAAGGTTATTCAATCAGATCAACAGACTAACTGTACGTCTTGTCTCCTAGATGTTAAAGCAGCACAGCATATTATCCAGAATCTCAAAGTGCCCTTGCAGGACTCAGTCAAACTCTCTACACTATGCTGAAGACTCGCTGTAGTGAATAGAGGCGTAGTGCTTCATGCTCCTCTTTGGTTCAGGAGTATACTGGCTTCAGTCCTGCTGAACTTGGTAAAGGAGAAATGACTGGCTTCTGAACATCTAACACCTAATAACCTTTTGGAATATGTGTCTATAGTTTTGGATTAAAGATCAGCAGGGATTGTGGATTGGCAGAAGAGAATCTTAAAGCAGATGAAGTGTTGAAGGTTTGCCTGAATGAGCAGTGTGTGTTCTGTCCAGGAGACTAGGTGATTTTATCTGTACCTGGATCTGCATTACAGGCTCAATATAGTGGACCATACTCGGCTGACCTGAAGCTTGGTGAGTGTGAATATATGGATAAGACACTTGATTGTGAGGTGAAATCTCGCCTGGGTCACAATAAGTAATTGATGCCTTACTTTGACCAAAGTCTCAGTTGTAGAAATTCTTCATCTGACAGACAAACAGAAATGAACCTGTTACTGAAACTGCTCAAGGGTACATTCACAACTTCTGAAACTCCGTCTGATCTGGAGTGCAAGTGCTTTCAGCAGTCATTCAGGTAATCATCATTTGACCTTAATTTCTGTTCACTCTTGCACTAATGTTCTGGAATACGACACTGATTTGGACCAGACTCTCCCTATTTAACTTCACCTATATACAGTAAATCCAGTCAATGCTTGTGTAAGGAGGTGCAGCAGAGGTCAGATCATCCAGTGCTTGGAGTTGACTGTGTATATTAGCTGTAAATCAGGATGGGTCTTTCTGCTTTTGTGTGCAGATTTTGGGAACGCCATCACTGAGCCTGATTCCTATCCTCCTCCACATGCAGATCAGTGTATTGATCGAGATGATTCTGCCTCTTTTATAACTGAGCTGGACCTGTTGAGGGATTTTTATCATCAACAGTGAGTTCATGAAGGTGTTGGTTATAGAGTTGCTGGAAGGTGAATCCTGATGATCTCTATATGTCTGCAGTGCTGCTCGGTCTCCACATCTGGATCATCTTTAAGCTGTTTCAGCAGCTGCTGGCTGAAGATCTGACTGTGAACCTCTGCAAGACTAAGTGTGGATGAGCTTCTGGAACTGATCTGGGCACAGTTGTTGGTCATGATCAAGGGTCTCCTGAAGGGCAAAAGTAGTGACTATAGTAAACCGTGCTCTTCCGTCTTCTCGGAGAGAGTTAAACACCTTCTAGCTGTGCCGGGCGTTATGGAGATTGTGTGTTTATTCCGGTTCTCCTCTGTCTTCATGATTCATGTTAGGTGTTGTTTTACATTCCTGAAGGCTTTGTTGAGCAGTTCTGCTGCCCTGGCCTCTTTCAGTTTTCACTGGTGGTTCCAGTTTTCTGTAAATATTACTGGTTTTGTGTCAGTGCTGTTATTCTCCAGGGTTATTCAGCAGGAATTGAACATTCTGTGTGGTGTTTTCCAAAGCATTCATCATCCATCAGAAGCATTATTCTACATTATTCTTCCTAATTCTTGCTTTGACTGATATTGAGGTGTTCATCTCATACACAACTCTTGTTTGTTTATATTGATGGTGATGTTGCAGTGTGTTTTCCTAAAGCAGTGTCTTAAGGCTGAGTGTGTCATGTTCTGTCGCATTGGTTTCCTGTATTTCCTAGTTTGAGATTCTTTGCATTTGTGTGGAAACTCAACCAAACCCAGGAAACATTGGAGCTCTTCAACAGTGGAAGGTGTTGGTCAGATCTGAAAGCCAGGAGTTGGACTGAATCAAGTGTTTCTCAGGGATCAGAAGGAACTGGTGATCCTGCAGACACTGAAGGACATCTGTAATATAGAGATGATGTTTGACCACACACTCCTGGAGCTCCTCTATCATGACATCCTGGAACACTGAGGATGTTTTGAAGGATATGGGGGAGATGAGGTTATGCTACCTGGAAGTTTGAAGAGTGTCTAGTTTTGCTTGATTAGCTTGTTTAGGTGTGTTTGTTTAGGGTTGGAGTTGGGTGGTGTGGTGTGTGTGTGTGTGGTGATCCCTGCTGTAGAGGAACTCAGGGGAATCCACAATGGTGGAGTAGATCTCTGTGTGTTTACATGCTGCTTCTGATGGACAGACAGAAGTAAACCTGCTTCTGAGGCTGATCAGAGTAGATTCACAAACTCTGAAACTGGAGTGTCAGTGGTCCAATCTTAAAGCGCTCTCTGATGTTATTCAGTTCAGCAACTTTCGCTGATGTTCACTCTTGCACTAATGTTCTGGAATACGACACTGATTTGGACCAGACTCTCCCTCTCCCTATGACTGTGAATCTCTGCAAGACTAAGTGTGGATGAGATTCTGGAACTGATCTGGGCACAGTTGTTGGTCATGGTCAAGGGTTTCCTTAAGAGCAAAAGTAGTGACTATAGTAAAGTGTGCTCTTCCGTCTTCTCGGAGAGAGTTAAACACCTTCTAGCAGTGCTGGGCGTTATTAGTTTGTTTGGGTGTGTTTGATTCGGGTGTGGGGATCCCTGATTCAGAGGAACACAAGGGAATCAACAATGGAGATTTTGAAGTAGCTCTGTCCACATTAGTGAAAGACGAGACCGGATGGTGAATCTTGGTGAGGATGTGTGCAGGTGTGAGTGTTCAGGTGATCGCTGTGATTGGGTGATGGAGTCTGGCATGGCTGTGACAGAGAGAAATGCATTCATTCATTCATTTTCTTTTCAGCTTAGTCTCTTTATTTATCAGGGGTCGCCACAGTGGAATGAACCGCCAACTATTTCAGCATATATTTTACGCAGCGAATACCCTTCCAGCCGCAACACAACACTGGGAAACACTCATACACACTCTTACACTACGGCCAGTGTAGTTGATCAGTTCCCCTATAGCGCATGTGTTTGGACTGTGGGGGAAACCGGAGCACCCGGAGGAAACCCACACCAACACGGGGAGAACATGCAAACTCCACACAGAAACACTGACTGGCCCAGCCGGGACTCAAACCAGAGACCTTCTTGCTGTGAGGTGATCATGCTACCCACTGTGCCACTATGACGCCTAGAGAAATACATTTCTTATTCATGCAGGCTTTTAATACAGATCTTTTAAACTTGTATTTCTGTCAATTTTAATAATATAAATAGTGCAGTCACAGCACAGAACTCCGGATCTTCACCACAGACCTGCACAGGTGAACAGGACAGACCCTAACCCTATTAGTATGAGCACATGATAGGTAAGAGCTGATGGAGTCTGTCCAGAACAACTCACAAGAAGTGCCCCGGGACTTTTGAAGACTGTGCAACAGCTCCCTCTGCTGGTGTACATACCTCACTACCACAGCTAAGCTTTACCAAGAGTTCTGCCATGCAGTTACTGGACCAGGAGAAACTGTATTTCCAGGAACAAGAACTACAAGTCAACTCCAGAACCATGATTCCACCACTGCCCCCGGAGATTGTGTGACATTACATTATCATTGACCACGCCCTGTGGTGCAGACACCTTCCTGTTTTCGACTCAGTCTCCTTCCTCTTCCTGATAACTGGAGCTGGAACATCTTTTCTCGATGGCTCGGCGGATTGTTCTGATGTGTGCAGGTATGTGCTGCAAGTTCAGGAAAGAGTCGGGTGTTGTTGAGCTTGTCTTATTTTGAAGGCAGAGTTAGGTCAGAGCTGTGTGTAAGAGAGCGTGTCGAGCGTAGAGAGCATGTGTTGTCTGTGGTCTCAGATGTGCTGCAGGTGCTCCGGCTCCATCATGTTCGGTTCTCCAGCTGTGGATGTTTGAATGTTTGATGTCCCTCTGGGTGCAGGTGTCTGCACACGCATCAGCTGTGAGATGATGCTCTAAAAAACAGAACAGCAGCTATCAACAAGATCTTTTGCAACCTGAAACACGTGAGCGTGTGCATATATTGCAACATGTTCTAGGCTAGACCACAAACCCTGCATGTCGGGGGCCACAGGAAGGAGCCATTTTCCCTTTAGGTGCTGCAGCTGAGTGCTTGAACTGAAAATGGCTCCTTTTCTTCTTTCTTCATATGTTAATTTCCCTATTAAATGAATAACTGTGCAGGTTATGTAGAAGCCAATAAACAGGAGATATTGCATTATCATTGGCACCAAATCCTCAATTTGATCGTGACACCGACAACACATGCTTGCACTGCAAAAAGGCTTTTCTTGGAGTGTTTGTCTTGTTTTTAATCCAAATATCTGACTCATTCTTAAGTCATGGAGCTTTTTCTACATGTGCTAATAATATAGTGCTGTTTTATAGTGTGCAAGATGAAGCTAAATTTCTGATTCTCTTTTCTCAATTGTCAGATTATTTTGCTCTTGTTTTCTCATATACTCTCTTAAATCAAGGCAATACTAGAAGCAAGACTAATGATAGCTCAATAAGAAAGGCAGGGTTTGCAGTGTGTGGTTAGTGTGCATGTGCTGTGTTGCCATGTCCACTTATTATATGCATCTTTAAACTTTGGGAATCAATCCCAAATCATAAACTGAATCAAAAATGAAAGAGTGTTAGACTAATCATACTGAAGAGCAGATATCTGGAGGATTTTGCTTTTTTTTTTCTAATTGAAGGTTTATTATTATTATTTGTTCACACAGATCTGGCAACACACATGATTTGCACCTCTTGCCCTGTAATATTGTGCTCTGTGCAGTTGATTATTGAGCACATAGAGAGCCGGGCTGCATGATCAATACATCTGAATGCTCGCTCGTGCAGGTTCTGTAAATCGAGTTTCATTAAGCTGCATTAGCACAGGAGCTCTAGAGTAGGCATGTGACAGTGTGATAAACTTGCATTAAAATATCACTGTATTGTGGTTACTGCTCTAAAATATCTTCTTTTTAAATGTCTGGGTTAAATACAAAAACCTTTTTCCCGTCTGAACACAATATATTTTATTTAGAGAAACATTTATAATATTTTACAGCAGTAAACATGTCAGACTAAAGCAATTATTGCCTTCTGCTGTCTTCATTAGTGTCAAAAACAGACGATTTAAACAATTTAAAAAGGCATCTTTGGATATATTTTCTGCTGGAGATACTGTTATCCAAAAACAAAAATGTAAATAACAAAATCATACACATACAGTACCTCAGGACCGGTAATGCAGAAAATGTTGACGCTTTTAAAACCTGGACTATTGCAAACTGTGATATACCTTCAACATCATCCCATGCCTAATCTCCAGCTCTCTCTCTGTGTGTGTGTGTGTGTGTGTGTGTGTGTGTGTGTGTGTGTGTGTGTGTGTGTGTGTGTGTGTGTGTGTGTGTGTGTGTGTGTGTGTGTGTGTGTTCTGCAGGTCTGCTGGTGATGGCGGAGGGCTCAGTCTCTCTCCGCTGCTGCAGGAGTGTTTTGGTCAACGGTTCGATCAGCGTTCAGCTCTCTGAGTGTCCAGATCCGTCCTGTAGCATATACGTGAATGCAGACGTGAGTGACCTGCTTTATCACACACACAGTCTCACACAGACACACACACACACAAACGTACTGACACATAGACACAGACCAGTGTGTTTATGTACTAGTAACATGTTTTCCAAGAACTGCTTCATCAAGTTTGACTTTTCCATTCATTTCCTTCAGCTCAGTCCCTTTACTCATCAGGGGTCGCCACAGTGAAATGAACCGCCAACTATTCCAGCATATGTTTTACATAGCAGATGCCCTTTCAGCTGCAACCCAGTACTGGGAAACACCCACACAGACTGATTCTCACACACACACACACACACACTCATACACTAGTGCCAGTGTAGTTGATCAGTTCCCCTATAGTGCATGTGTTTGGACTGTGGGGGAAACCGGAGCACCCGGAGGAAACCCACACCAACACGGGGAGAACATGCAAACTCCACACAGAAACACCAACTGACCCAGCCGAGACTCAAACCAGAGACCTTCCTGCTGTGCGAATACTGATATATTATATTATGGGTGTGTATGTTTGGTCTGGATGTGGATATGCATGGTCTCATGATTTCAGTAAACGAGGCTTCATCATGTCATTATTGTTTCTAAACAATAAACAGACTGAGTGTTTCTCCACTGGGGCGATCTGAGTCACAAAATCCACCTGAATCAAGCGTTCATCATTTATGAGCTGTTGAAATTATTAATTAAATATTAAATACAACATGTGATAGCCTACTTACGAGATAAACGTTCAAAATCACATTAAACATGAACTATTAGATAATATTGATGTTATGAGATGAAATGTCTGTGTGTAAGCTGATGCTATTGTAATATGATGTGCAGAACGTGACGGTGGTGGATAACCAGGGCCAGATAGATGAGACACGAGTGCTTCATTATGACCCGGAAACACTCACAGTGCTGCTGAGAAGAGGAATGACTGTGGACTTCCACATAGAGTGTGATCAATCTAAGGTGAGGAATCACATCTTCATCATCTTCATCACCATCTTCATCATCACTAACCTGAGCTTTGGTGTCTCCTCTGTCTCTGCAGAAAGGTCACATACTGCCATGTTTGGGTGAGTAAAACAACACTGTAAACACTGTAAACAAGGTCAACAAACATGTAAACACTGTAAACAAACAACTTTGGTAACTTGATAAATGTCTGTACTGTCACTTATTATTAATTGAAAGTGTTGCTGATGAATGATCATAATTCATATTCATATCATGATTATATTATACTGCATCACATCATGACTGTTAAATATGTCTATAACATAAATACTGGTGATGTGTTTCAGATCTGTGTGTGTCGTCAGCTGACACCATGACTGCAGGTCTGAAAACAGTAATCCTCTGAAACACACACACACACACACACACACACACACACGCACACACACACACACACACACACACTTCCTTCACTCTCTATAGTCTGTGTGTGTGAGTGTGTTCATGTGTTTTCTGTTTTCCAGCATCAGCGCTGGAGATTGGACCTCCTGTAAACACCGCCAGGAGAATCAGTGTGAGCCCCGTCCTCATACTGCTGCTCTTCATCATCCGCTGATGTTACTGACACACACGCATGTACAGTTGAAGTCAGTATTATTCACCCCCCTGTTTGTTTTTTTTCCCCAATTGCTGTTTATCAGAGAGCAGATTTCTCCAACACATTTCTAATCATAACAGTGTTAATAACTCATCTCTAATCACTGATTTATTTCCTCTTCGTCATGATGACAGTAAATAACACACACAATCTGCCGCACAGAATTCCACAGATTTTCTGCAGATTTTTAGCCCATTATTAATTCTGATTATTTACTTGATTAAATGTGTAAAGTTATATTTATTCCGTTTTTTAAAATATTTTCAGTAATATTATTGACTAATATGAAAATGTTGATCTGATTTATGTACACTGCTGTTTGTACAGTAATATTTTCTGTCTTTTAGTAGAGATAATATATAAAAGACTTATTTACCAAATGAAGTGAATCTAACCGGATTTGCATTTTAAACATTAAATACAAGTTAAAAACATATTATTTTTTATTTCACATATTAAGGTTTTAGTTCTGATACTCCCAAAATAATTCAGCTGAAATCCACAGATTTTTACCGAAATTCTCTGCAGAAATAGCAAAAAACGTGCGCAGATTCCGTCTGGCCCTGGTAATTAGGCAAGTTATTATATAATGATGGTTTGTTCTGTAGACTAAAAAATATAAAGCTTAAAGGGGCGAATAATATTGAACTTAAAATGTTTTTTTTTTTTTATTAAAAACTGCTTTTATTCTAGCCGAAATAAAACAAGTAAGACTTTCTCCAGCAGAACAAATATTATCAGACACACTGTAAACTTTTCCTCAATCTGTTCAACATCATCTGGGAAATATTGAAAAAAGAAAAACAATTCAAAGAGGAGTGAATAATTCTGACTTCAGCTGTATATACACACACAGAAGAGATGCTGGTGTGTTTGTGAAAGTGATTTTGGATTTTGCATCGTGGAGATGCAAAAAAATATTATTCCTAACCCTAACCCTATTCTATATTATTCATAAGCAATATATAATGCCATATACATATTAAATCAATACATTATGCTATATTATATTAACATATCATCACCATGGAATTATAAGGTTCTGCTGAATAATTTTAATATTTATAGAGCTTTGAAGTTTTTGCATTTTATATAGCAAACAATATGTGTGTAGCATCTGTTTTTATATAAAAAGTTTCAAAATGTAAACAACTTATAAAAAAATTACATAATGTAAATAAGTTGTCATTTAATAAGAATATGTCAAACTCAATTTGACAAAAAGGTCAGATAAAACCTTATAACTCTAAAATGATGATATATTATATTATATTATATTATATTATATTGTATTATATTATATTATATTATATTATATTATATTATATTATATTATATTATATTATATTATATTATATTATATTATATTATTCATTTTCTTGTCGGCTTAGTCCAGCAACTTAAACAGGAAGTTTTTACGCAGGCGGATGCCCTTCCAGCCGCAACCCATCTCTGGGAAACATCCACACACTCATTTACACACACACTCATACACTACAGCCAGTGAAGTTGATCAGTTCCCCTATAGCGCATGTGTTTGGACTGTGGGAGAAACCGAAGCACCCGGAGGAAACCCACACCAACACGGGGAGAACATGCAAACTCCACACAGAAACACCAACTGACCCAGCCGAGACTCAAACCAGAGACCTTCTTGCTGTGAGGCGACAGCACTACTTACTGCGCCACTGCATCGCCCTATTTTATATTATATTATATTATATTATATTATATTATATTATATTATATTATATTATATTATATTATATTATATTATATTATATTATATTATATTATATTATGTTATGTTATGTTATGTTATATTATATTATATCATATTATATTATATTATATTATATTATATTATATTATATTATATTATATCATATTACATTCTAATATATTATATTATATTATATTATATTATAATTATATTATATTATATTATATTATATTATATTATATTATGTTATATTATATTATATTATATTATATTATAATTATATTATATTATATTATATTATATTATATTATATTATGTTATATTATATTATGTTATGTTATACTATATTATATTATATTATATTATATTATATTTTATTATATTATATTTTATTATATTATATTATATTATATTATATTATATTATATTATATTATATTATATTATATTATATTATATTATAATTATATTATATTATATTATGTTATATTATATTATATTATGTTATGTTATATTATATTATGTTATGTTATACTATATTATATTATATTATATTATATTTTATTATATAATATTTTATTCTATTATATTATATTGTATTATATTATATTATATTATATTATATTATATTATATTATATTATATTATATTATATTATATTATATTTTATTATATTATATTATATCATATTACATTATATTATATTATATTATATTATATTATATTATATTATATTATATTATATTATATTATATCATATTACATTCTAATATATTATATTATATTATATTATATTATATTATAATTATATTATATTTTATTATATTATATTATATTATATTATATTATATTATATTATATTATATTATATTATATTATATTATATTATATTATATTATATTATATTATATTATATCATATTACATTCTAATATATTATATTATATTATATTATATTATATTATATTATATTATATTATATTATATTATATTATATTATATTTTATTATATTATATTTTATTATATTATATTATATCATATTACATTATAATATATTATATTATATTATATCATATTACATTATAATATATTATATTATATTATATTACTTTATATTATTTTATATTATATTACGTTATATTATATTATATTATATTATATTATAATTATATTATATTATATTATATTTTATTATATTATATTATATTTTATTATATTATATTATATTACGTTATATTATATTATATTATGTTATGTTATATTATATTATGTTATGTTATACTATATTATATTATATTATATTTTATTATATTATATTATATTATATTATATTATATTATATCATATTACATTATAATATATTATATTATATTATATTATATTATATTATATTATATTATGTTATGTTATATTATATTAATATTATATTATATTATATTATATTGTATTATATTATATTTTATTATATTATATTTTATTATATTATATTATATCATATTACATTATAATATATTATATTATATTATATCATATTACATTATAATATATTATATTATATTATATTACTTTATATTATTTTATATTATATTACGTTATATTATATTATATTATATTATATTATATTATATTATATTATATTATATTATAATTATATTATATTATATTATATTATATTATATTATATTATATTATATTATATTATATTATATCATATTACATTATAATATATTATATTATATTATATTATAATATGTTATGTTATATTATATTAATATTATATTATATTATATTATATTATATTATATTATATTATATTATATTATATTATATTATATTATATTATATTATATTATAACATAACTAGGGGCAACACGGTGGTGCAGTGGCTAGCATGATTGCCTCACAGTAAGAAGGTTGCTGGTTTGAGTCTCAGCTGGGTCAGTTGGTGTGTCTGTGTGGAGTTTGCATGTTCTCCCCGTGTTGGTGTGGGTTTCCTCCGGGTGCTCCGGTTTCCCCCACAGTCCAAACACATGCGCTATAGGGGAACTGATCAACTACACTGGCCGTAGTGTATGAGTGTGTGTGTGTGTGTGAATGAGTATGTCTGGGTGTTTTCCAGTGTTGGGTTGCGGCTGGAAGGGCAACCGCTGCATAAAACATGTACTGGATAAGTTGGCGGTTCATTCCACTGTGGTGACCACAGATTAATAAGGGGACTGAGCTGAAAAGAAAGAAAGAAATGATATCATAAATAATGAAATGAAATATTGATAATAATGCACACTGGATGCGGAGTCAGCTTCTCCTCAGCACTGCATTATCCTGTAATAACCCTCCATCACCTGTAGCTGATCACTGCTCTCCTCCTCTGGTGTACAGCACCGCTGCTGAATCCACTGCTGAGCTGTTGTGTCTGAGAGTGTATTAGTCCGATGTGTGTCCTCCTCATTATATTGACAGATTAAATATATTCATGAGCTACTTCCTTCATATAAAGCTTTAGATCAGTCATCATCATGTAGTGTTTTGAGAAGTACAGTTTGTAATGTGTTTCTGTTCATCTGCTCACTGTAAAGATGGAGTTGATCTGATATTAAATGTCTTCATGACTCTGGATTGGTGTTATTTTTTTAAGATTGTGTAATTGTGTAAAATTGATGAGCTCAGATCTGAGAATGAACTTTTTTATTATTATTTTTATTTTGTCACAAATATCAGAGTCCTGAAGTAATTTCCCTAATACTACAAACAATGAAACAGGCTGGCCAGTGTTCAATACTAGTGTTCAAAACAAGCCTTGATGTGCAGTCACTGGTTCACATCACTGATGGAACATTACTGTAGTTCAGCAACACAGCTAACACACACGCTGCAGTGCAGTGAACTGAAGTGTTCCTCGATGCACGTCTGTGTTTAGTCATGTAGATTTGGCCACAGATTCTCATGGATTTTTTAATTTGCTAAACATCTCAGGAAGAATCTTCTGGCTCTGCGAATGCATCCGTCTGCGGTGGTGTTGATGCATGCAGAACACTGACATATATAGAGACAAACAAAAATGTGAAGAACAGCTGACGATGCAAAAATATCTGTAAATGAGCAGCTTTCTGTATTCTATGATTCGTGTTTTTATTTTTCCTCGTTTATTTCTGCTTCTGAATGTCATTATGGGATCCTGATCTTTCCTCCAGCAACTTTTAACCTTGTGAACTGTGTAGAAGTGTCTATTATGATCATGTGTGATAGTGTGCAGTGCTGTAGTGTGTGTTGGTGTTGTATATTACACTACAGAACACTTGTAATAAACTGCAACACATTTTCTATGACTCTACACACTCTTATTCCTCTAGATATGATCTCTGATATTATTTCAAACCACTAAAATATCACTAAGTCATTATGTTTAACTGTACCGTTGAGTTTTCAACATCAGAAGTGGACAGAGCAGAGATCAACATCCCATAATGCAGATCACCACCGCTAATACACACTAAACACACACAGACTGTTGATGAACAGAAGAACAAAACACTCAGTGTCAGTCAATGTCTTCAGTTCATCTTCATCATCAGCGCCCTCTGCTGGAGGATGTCAGTCACACAGCTCAACACATTTCAATATTGAGCAAAGGTTACTGTAATGCAGGATTAGCAATGCGTATCACTAATCACAACTTGTGTTTTGATATATTGAGGGTAGGAAATATGCTAAATGTTGTCGTTTACTCACAGCTTTACTCAATGTTATGAAGATTTTTGCCATCAAACAATAGCTCAATGCACTTCAGTTTAAGGTGGACCCGTTACGCAAAACTCACTTTTCTGCAGCGTTTAACCCCAGTAGTGTGTGTGTGTGTGTGTGTGTGTGTGTGTGTGTGTGTGTGTCAGCAGTGTGTGTGTATCTCTAATGCTCAACATTAATTGATGCAGAAACACTGTGATTGTCATTCTTCCTTTGTACGCATCATCAGAGGGGGAAAGCCCCGCCCACTAGTGTCCATCTCTCCATCTCATTAGCATGTCCAGCAGCCCTGAGTGAGAAGCAGCTGTCTGTCCATTCGCCATTAGAGTGTTTGAGCTGCTGAAGATGATGTCAGCATAGACTAAGAGGATTATAGATGTTAGATATATAGACTAAGAGGATGTGTATAGAGTTTGCACACAGCACTATCTCATTTGCATTTAAAGCGACAGTCCCCAAACCACCACAATTAGGATCAAAGCCTGAAAGGGTCAATTTCAGAGAGCTGGAGAACATTATCTGTGTGCTGTTCTCACTGCAAAGAGAGAGAGAGAGAGAGAGAGCATATGCACACACACTGACGGGAACAATATGGATCCCTACAGGTTCTGACATGTGGGAAATGTGTTGCGCTTGCACTTTTACCGGAGTAAATATTTGCCTGTCTCTGGTCAACGTTCATGCTGCCTCCAGCTCTTCAAACAGCAGCACGTCTGACCAGATGAATCCAGCACAACACACCATAATAATTCATGCACACAACATCAGAACATGCAGCATCTCTCATTACTGGTGTGCTTACTGTAAAGATTCACACACACACACACACACACACATATATATATGCAGTATGACCTGCTTTAAGCAGAGCACAAGGACATCCTCACTTCACATTAACATTACAGTGCTGTTAAAGGGTCCGTTCACACAAAAAGCTCAGTTCTGGTTCTTAAACTGAGTTTCCTTCTGTTGATCACAAAAGAAGATATTTTGAAGAATGTTGGAAACCTGTAACCATTGACTTCAACAGTATTTATTATTCCTGTCTAAAGGTCATTGACTGCAGGTGCACAGCTTTCTTCAATATATAAAAAAATAAAAATAAACTCTTAAAGGTTTGGAACAGCTTGAGATGGAGTAAACAGGGAGAACAGTATAATTATTTAGAGAACTGCCCCTTTAATCTGATGAAGCAGTGAAAACTCATTCATTCGTTCTCCTTTGGCTTAGGACCCTTTATTAATCAGGGGTTGCCACAGTGGAATGAACCACCAACTAATCCAACATATGTTTACACAGTAGATGCCCTTCCAGCTGTAACCCAGTACTGGGAAACACCTATACACACTCATACACTGTGGAGAGTGTAGTTGATCAGTTCCCCTATAGCGCATGTGTTTGGACTGTGGGGGAAACCGGAGCACCTGGAGGAAGAAATGAAATGCAAATGAAATCAGATGAAATAAAAGCATTTCAATGCACTGCTTTAATTATTTAAGGCTTGTAAAGCATCTACCTGTTCAAAAAGAACCCAAGTGTGTATGACGTTTGAAGTTTTGAGACAACATTAAGGGGCAGTTCACACAAAATAAAATCCCTTTTTTTTTAATCATTTAAGTGCCCACTTACTTTAATCCACTTGTTTCAAACCAGTTTGAGTGTTCATCTTCTGTTGAACACAGAGGAATATATACTGAACATGCTTGAATACTTCTAGTGCGCTGTACACTGTATTTTTTGTTCCTAATATGTAAGTTTACAACCTCTTGAATGTGAAGTAAACAGAGAGGAGATGCTTAATTTGGGGTGAACTGCCCCTTTAAAGCAGCTATATGTTATTTCTTTAATGATAACTATATTATATTTCCACAATGCAGCGTTTATTTGCAGAACACAGAGCACATGAGCCTGAATTCAGGCAGACATCAGTGCATTTAGAGCTGAATATGATGCAAGTGTCTGTTAGTTTCAGCTTTGAAGTGCGTTCTGGATCAGTCAGAGGGCTGATTGTGTTGATGCACAGCGGATATTGTTGAATAAGGGTTAGTAGTAGTAGTATGTTGAGAAGAGTATGACAAAGCTTCCTGGATGGTTTACTATTTCCGATAAGTGTAGATGCATCTTTAAGTGCTGATATTACCCACAGTGCATTACGTGTTGGACGATTAGTGTAAATAAACTACAAACATGATGAACATCGAGACCAACCATCAAGAGGCTTCAGTAGCATGACTGCTGATGAATATCCAGCCTACTGGAGCATGTTTAAATCGCATTATCTGTGTTATATTTCATCTACAACAGTACTGAGCTTCTGGAGAGACGTGTTTGGACATTACCGTCTGACTGCAGAATTACCCAAACACCTGAGGAGATCTCTCTGCACGTCAGACTCGTGAATGGCGTATTATCCTGCTGCTGCTCCTATAAGGCAGGAGATTAAACATGGCTGATGTGTGGATGATGGACAGGGCTCGTAACTAAACAACACAACTATCTGTTAATGAGGAAGTAGTGCGTCTCAAAGCCTGCACACTCCTCTGTTGCACACTCAAACGTAGATATTTTCCTTCACATAAAGGTGTTGCATGCAGAACTGTTGCAAACAATTTATTAGTGTTGAATTTAAACGAACAAATTAAACTGAGTAATGTTCAACTTAATTTGTTTGTTTAAATTCAACACAATTAAATTGTTTACAGCCACTTAACATAAAAAAAATTAGTAAATCCAAGGAATCATCTTTGAATAATGTTTTTTCAGTGTATGTAGGGTGTAGTGTAGTGTATGTGTATTGGGATGCAGCACATGTTTCTGAATGACTATAGTAGATGAAGAACAGAAGCGGACCCAGAACCAAGCCCTGATGCACTCCAGAAGTCAGTGTCGAGCACAGGCCTCAAACTCAGCTCCTGGTGTGCCGCAGCTCTGCAGTTTTGCTCCAACCCTAGTCTAACACAGCTGATCAACTAATGAAGGTGTTCAAGCGTCTGATTAGGGCTGGAGCAAACCTGTGCAGAGCAGCGGCCCTCCAGGAGTTTGACACCTGTGGTGTAGACATTTCAACACTTACATAAGTAACACAGCTGTCTGTGCTTATTGTTCTGGATGGTTCTTATGAGCTGTGCACCACTCGTAGCGCTGAGGGGAAATCAAGTTTCTTCTGGCTGGAGGTGGATTGGCTTATGTTGAAACCGTCCAATCATGCTGTCAGTCATCAGTGTGCGCCAGAAGAACACGCCTGAGGAGACTCACACACACACATCTGTCTCATCTTTATTGAACTACAAGACACAAGAGCAGCTTTCCAAGAAACCCTCTGCATGTTGGAGCTCCGTCTTGTTCCTGATGGTGGGATATGAAGAGCTTTTCTGGGAATCTCTGACATGTCGGAGCAGCGCTCAGATGATTAAACTCTTCAGACTGACTCAGTCAATGTGTAAATCAGTGAATCTGAGGGTAAATAATACAATACACTATCGGGGAAGGAACTTGAGAGTGACTCCCGCGCATTCTTCGCGCATGCGCAGTGAGAGGGTCAGGTCGCGCGCCGGGTCACGAGCAGAGAGTCGGGCGCGTGCACGGCAGCAGCGATCATTCAGCAGGACTGAGGAGAATCATGAGCGTGGGAAAACTGGTAAGATTGCGCTGAAAACTGACTCTCGATGGCGAACTAACGCGATTCGACACGACACGAGCCGAGCAGAGACTCAACGCAGAGCTGTCAGGGCATTAGTGGACGGGTTTTGGAGAAAATCTGCGGTTTGTTCAGCGTGTGCTCGGCTTGCGGGGCAGATTTCGCAAGCTGGAGAGTAAATACAAACTATTGAACTGTCTTATGTTCACTTCTGTGACAACAGCTCACACACACACACACACACACACACACACTACACAATCATAACACAACACGAGGCGTTTAGGCTATGCTTGGACTGTGGTGTAGAATAATAATGTGCATATTATAGGGGTTTATTAATATCTGCTTATTAATCATGCTTTAAAATGTGTGTGCTTAACTATCAACACACAGGGTGTTTAGTTAGATTAAACACAATACTGTACAGTTAATGCCATTGTCCACAGGCGGTGAAGCAGCGTGATGTAAATGTTACAGGCTGTACAGTGAAAGCAGTGTTTACTTTATTATGCTGCAGTGTGTGTGTGTGTGTGTGTGTGTGTGTGTGTGTGTGTGTGTGTGTGTGTGTGTGTGTGTGTGTTGTGGTGTTTATTATGTCATTCTCACAGTCAGATGGTTGAAGCAT
>NC_141039.2:265000-272500 GCF_052040795.2 Danio rerio
TCACAGTCAGGTTCCATTAGTTCACCATGACGAAGACTTCACAGGCATTTTAATCAAACACCATAAAGATAATATTATCAGACAATACTGCTGTCTCTGCTTCTCCAGTACACATATCTAGACATTCTGTAAACTAACAATAACAGTTGTATTGTCATTAACCTAAATTACCAAAGATTAATTAATCCTCACCGCTAACAGGACCTTATTATAAAGTGTCACCCACAGCTTTCACCTGTACTGTGTTGCCGTTTTGCCGTTGATCACTAAATTTATTTAGCTATTATTAGTGATATAGAAACACAGTGTTGATGTTGTCATAGAAACACATTGTTAATATTGTTATCATAAAAACTAATATTGTTATAGAAACTCAGACACATTGTTAACAGTGCTGTCAGAATGTGTAGCAGTGTTTTCATTGAAACACTATCAACTGTGCTTAATAGCGCTGCCATAGAAACATTGTCAACATTGTTGTCAAAACACAGTGTTAATAGCGTTGTCATAGAAACACAATGTTTATAGCGTTGTCATAGAAACAGTGTTAATAGCGTTGTCATAGAAACATTGTCAACATTGTTGTCATAGAGACAGCATTAATAGCGTTGTCATCGAAACATTGTTAACATTGTCATAGAAACGCAGTGTTAATAATGTTGTCATCAAAACACTGTTAATAGCATTGTCATATAAACATTGTTGTCATAGAAACAGTGTTTATAGTGTTGTCATCGAAATAGCGTTGTCATAGAAACACAGTGTTAATAGTGTTGTCATCAAAACACTGTTAATAGCATTGTCATATAAACATTGTTGTCATAGAAACAGTGTTTATAGTGTTGTCACCGAAACATTGTTAACATTGTTGTTATGGAAATAGTGTTAATAGTGTTGTCATTGAATTGTTGTTAACAGTGTTGTCATAGAGACACGGCTAATAGTGTTGTCATTGAAATCTTGTTAACATTGTTGTTATAGAAACTGTGTTAAGTGTTGTCATAAAAACATTAACATTGTTGTCATAGAGACAGCATTAATAGCATTGTCATCAAAGCACTGTTAACATTGTTGTCATAGAAACAGGGTTAATAGTGTTGTCATCGAAGCATTGTTAGTATTGTTGTCGTAGAAACAATGTTAATAATGTTGTCATAGAAGCATTGTTAACATTGTTGTCATGGAGACAGCATTAATAGCGTTGTCATAGAAACATTGTTAACATTGTTGTCATAGAAACGGTGGTAATAGGGTTGTCATCAAAACATTGTTAACATTGTTGTCATAGAGACAGCATTAATGGTGTTGTCATCGAAACAGTGTTAGCATTGTTGTTATAAAAACAGTGTTAATAGCGTTGTCATAGAAACACAAGGTTATCATTGTGGTCAGACAGTGTAACAATGTTGTCATTGAAGCCATGTTAACAGTGCTGTCATAGAAACAGTGTAGTCATAGAAACATTGTTAACAGTGTTGTCATAGAAACAGCAGTAATAGGATTGTCACTGAAACATTGTTGACGGTGTTATAGAAATACAGTTAATAACGTTGTCATAGAAACATCTGTAACAGAAACACAGGTTAATAGTGTTGTCAAACACAGAAACACCTTGTTAACAGTGCTGTCATAGAAACAAAAACAATGTTAACAGTGCTGTCATGGGAAGTGTTAGTAGTGTTGTCATAGAAACAATGTTAACGGTGTTTCCTAAATACACAGGGTTAATACTATCAGAAACAGTGCAAGTAGTGTTGTCATAGAGACAGTGTAGGTAGTGTTGTCATAGAGACAGTGTTAGTAGTGTTGTCATAGAGACAGTGTAAGTAGTGTTGTCATAGAGACAGTGTTGCAGTTGTAGTTTGCTGCGTGTCAGTTTAGAGTCTGCGTCCTTTGAAGATCACGAATGTCAGATGGAGTTCAGTTTAATGATCCGCTGTAGCCTACGGAGAGTTGATCCTGTTGTTGCCTTTGTTGATCTTAGCAGTAATCTTTGTTTTTAAATGATTTTTTTGTAAATAACTGTTATTAATTTGTCTGAACGCAAAGCAGAGCTCATAAACTGTCTAAATATTGTCCCCTTGGTCCATTTATGTACACATTAGCGTATATAGAGAGTCAGAGAGAGTGAGACGTGTTCATATTGAAAGTGTGTTTCAGCAGAGACTGTTAGCTATGCAAGTCTACTGAAATACAGTACTTACATTTAAAAGAGCAATTCTTACTTCTCTTTTAGAGATGTCCTGTCGTCAGCAGTGCATTTTAGCATATTTAAGTCTGGAAGTGTCTGTCGGCTTTTCCTTCATTGCCTGGGAATAAGGCTGTAGGTAATTTAGCCTCCGCATCGGGACAGTCTTCACCACTACACTATGATGCCGTCAGCCTTCAAAGGGTGCAGCCTATCAATGACACCCAGTGAGCGTTTCCGTAGAAACAGTGTTGATAGTGTTGCCATAGAAATACTGCATTATTTCCATTGCCATAGAAACTTCATCTTGTTTTCCTCGTTTTAATGCCATCTTTCTATCTGCTTGTGTTTCTATGGCAACACTATTGAGACTGTGTTTCTGAATCTGAGGATGTGAATGGTCCCGTTTGTCATTTAGATTGTGTGTGTGCATACGTGCGTGTGTGTGTGTGTGTGTGTGTGTGTGTGTGTGTGTGTGTGTGTGTGTTTGTCCTGCTGGCTTCTCTCTGTCTGCTCTGTGTAATAAATGTGGATCGGCGTGTGAAAGGTGAGCTCTGTGTGTTCAGTGATGGTGAATCTGCGTACGGTCAGCAGCAGATGGTCATGTGACTGATGATTCCTGTGCAGTGATGCTCTGTTTTACTAACGAGTGTCAATAATGATTCAATTCCATCAATAAACTCCTGAACTGTCAGGAAACCCTGATCTGTGTCGCATGTTTGTCATTACAGAGTTTGCACCCCCCCCCCCCCTATTCACTATGCGATCACCACATTCACACCCCCCCAACACCACCACACAAATAGGGTTGCCATGGAAATGGTGCTAACAGTGTCATCATGGAAATAGAACTTTTGCCTTGAAAACAGGAATAATACAGTTGCCACGGAGACACAGAGTTTACAGTGTCACCATGGCAACAGCATTAATAGTGTTGTCAGTGAGGATGTGAATATTTGTAATTTTAAATGTGTGTGTGTGTGTGTGTGTGTGTGTGTGTGTGTGCGCGTGTGTGTGCTTGTGTGTGTGTGTGCGTGTGTGTGCGTGTGTGTGTGCGCGTGTGTGCGTGTGTGCGTGTGTGTGTGTGTGTGTGTGTGTGTGTGTGTGTGCGTGCGTGCGTGCGTGTGTGTGTGTGTGTGAGCAGAATGCAGCGTTGACAGTGGGCCGCAGTGAAACATTAACACTGCTCTGTGCTGTTCATAAACTGCTATCAGCTCATGTTATTTCCAGGTTATCAGCTCCTCACACACTTTATCTGTGTTTGTGTTCTGGGAATATTTCACTCTCCCTTACATGATCAGCTTTATCAGCACACGAGGAGATATTCTGACACCAGCCTGAGCTCACACCCGACACAATCTCAGCTCCCATGAGCCAATTTGTGTGTGTGTGTGTGAGAGAGAGAGAGAGAGAGAGAAACCTGTGTGTGTGTGTGTGTAATCCACAGTACAGAGTTCACACACACTCTCCCAGTTTGTCAGTGTGTGTGAGTGTTTTCTCAGTCTCTGGTCATCATGGACTTCAAGAACACACACAAGCGCAAGGTTCTTCTGGTGAGTTTGTCAATTAGTAAATCAATTCCACGTATCCTCCAGTGAAATGCAGTGTGTGTGTGTGTGTGTGTGCGTGTGTGTGCGTGTGTGTGCGTGTGTGTGTGTGTGTGTGTGAAATATGTTGTGTATTTCAGTAGTGTTTCCTGAATAATAATGTGAATCACTTGTATCTCATTGTTCATGTGTTGAATGTGTGTGTGTGTGTAAAATGCTTTTAATCCTCTGAGACAGACACAAACACACACTGAAATACCTGCTAAAATAATCTAAACACTCATTTATGCGTCATGCAGTGATGAAGCGCTCGTCAGCATTTCTGGTAGGAAACAGATTCTGTGGAAATCAACTTGTGAAAACAAAACACTGATGTGTGTGTGTGTGTGCGTGCGTGTGTGTGTGTGTGTGTGTGTGTAGTTGTCGGTGGGCTTGGCTGTGTGTGTGCTGGTCATTATTCTAGGTCTGGCTCTGGGTTTGGGTCTTCAGCTGCGGGACTGCAGGGGTAAAGGTGAGTGTTTCTCTGTTATTGTCTGGAGGCTGAATCACATGAATTAGTAAGACAGGAGTGGAAGTACAGAGCAGCCTGGACAGCACACTATTGAGCAAGTACAGCTCAGTCTTGTCAGGTTGCCTCTGGGCCAGGTCATCAGTGTAAATGAGAGCCGGTTCTCGGTTGACTGAGCTGGATAAATAAAGGTTATTAATCTCTAATCCCCCTTTCATTGGCACAATCACTGACAGTTGTTCTTAACCAGGTTAACTAGTTCTTTAAATATAAGGGGTGTTTACTTTAGACTAGTTTGGTTTCAGAGCACAGCACAGCACAGAGAGCGCTCGTATAAAGATAATCAATGATATCCGGCTAAATGCAGACTCAGTCAGACTAACAGTGCTGGTGCTGCTGGATCTCAGTGCTGCATCTGGATAGGCTGGAAAACTGGGTTGGGCTGTCGGGGACGGTCCTCACATGGTTCAGATCTTACCTTGAAGGTAGAGGTTACCATGTCAGTATAGGTGACCACAGGTCGAGGTGGACACCCATGACGTGTGGAGTCCCACAAGGCTCGATTCTGGCACCTCTCCTGTTCAGCCTTCACATGCTCCCTCTGAGCCAAACAATGAGACAGAAGCAAATCTCCTACACAGCTCTGCTGATGACACGCAGATCTACTGAGCCTGACTGCCTAATGACTACAGCCCCACTGACCCCCTCTGCCAGTGCATTGATGAAGTGAACAGTCGGATGTGCCAAAACTGTCTTCAGTTAAACAAAGAGGACACAGAAGTGAAGCGCCCCCTGCTGCTGGAGTCAGAGATGATGAGATGTGCTCCAACATTACACACACTCACATCAGGACTGAACACACACCTGCAGCTGAGCCTTTACTGAATGAGCCCTGTGCTGCAGCACACACACACACACACACACTGCTGAGTCTCTCTGCTCTTCAGTCTTTTATCAGCTGTTCAACACATCTTCATCTGTTTTGAATCGTTATTATCATCAGTTTTATTTGCTCTTGCTGGTCTCTTTCACTCCTGTTTATGTAAAGCTCTTTAAACTGCCACTGTGTATGAAATGTGCTGTAGAAATACACTCGCCTTGCTATTTAGTTGTGTGTGTGTGTGTGTGTGTGTGTGCGTGTGTTTGTTTGTCTGTTCATCTGTGCGTGTGTGTGCGTGTGTGTGTGTGTCAGATGTGTCGTCCTCCTGCAGGGATCGCTGCTTTGAGCCTGTAGGTGTGTATTCTGCGTCATGTCGCTGTGATCATCAGTGTGTGGAGACTCAGAGCTGCTGCTTCGACTATCGAGATGTGTGTCTGCTGCCCTGTGAGTGACCACACACTACATTAACACACACACACACACACACACACGCGCTGACCCAGAGACTGACGAATGACAGAGGGAGTGTGTGTGTGTGAATTTCAGGGGTATAAGAGTGTATAGTGATTTTCTCTGTGTGTGTTCAGTAGAGTTATAGCATTGTATAGTGATTCTCTGTGGGGTGTGTGTGTGTGTGTGTGTGTGTGTGTGTGTGTGTGTGTGTGTGTGTGTGTGTCAGCTGAGCTGTGGGAGTGTACATCTCTTCGCTGTGGTGAGAAGCGTCTGTCCGTCAGCAGGTGTCACTGTTCTGAAGACTGTATGAGCAGAGGAGACTGCTGCACCAACTACCACAGCGTCTGCAAGGGTGAGTGCAGCCTTCATCATCATCATCATCATCTTCAGCATCTTCAGCATCTTTATACATTCATATAGTCTGTGCAGCGAGCAGCTGAAAACCAAATATTCATGCAGATATCTTCCAATGTGTGTGTGTGTGTGTGTGTGTGTGTGTGTGTGTGTGTGTGTGTGTGTGTGTGTGTGTGTTGCAGGAGATACAGAGTGGGTTCAGGATGAGTGTGTGGACTTGAGTACTCCCAAATGCCCAGCCAGGTAATACACACACACACACACACACACACACACACACACACACCTGTCTCTGCTATTGAACATCAGCTGAGTAAAGGTCATCAGTTGAGCTGAATTGCTGTCATAAAGGAATCCTCCTGCTGTGGAGTTCATCACAGACTCCCCCAATCAGCACTGATGAGATCAGTCACACAAACGACTCACTAAACCACCAAACCGAATCAGTTACATGAGTCACTAAAGCAAATGATTCATTATAGCACTGAACTGAATGACTCACTGAGTCACTGAATCAAACCAGTCTCTAAACACCAATCAGATGATGACAGTAGACAACTGTGTGTGTGTGTGTGTGTGTGTGTGTGTGTGTGTGTGTGTGTGTGTGTGTGTGTGTGTGTGTGTGTGTGTGTGTGTGTGTGTGTGTGTGTGTCTAGTTTTAAGAGGCAGCCGCTGCTCTTGGTTTCTCTGGACGGTTTAAGAGCTGAATATCTGCAGACGTGGGGCTCACTGGTGCCGGTGCTGGACAAGATCAGTCAGTCACACACACACACACATATACACACAGACTCACATAAACACACATTTACACACACACACTCGTGTGGCCACACGTGTACACACCCATACATAAACACACACACACACACACACACACACACACACACACACACACGGATGCTTTTGTTACCCGTCAAGTCACATTATAATACTTTCTCGCTTTTGTGTGTGTGTGTGTGTGTGTGTGTGTGTGTGTGTGTGTGTGTGTGTGTGTTCAGAGCGCTGTGGGACATCAGCTCCCTTCATGCAGGCTGTGTTCCCTAGTAAGACATTCCCTAACCACTACTCTATAGCCACGGTGAGTCACACACACACACACACACACACACACACACACACACACACACACACACACACACACACACACACACACCGATGAGCTTTTCCACTGTTCTCTATAAATGTTCTTAGTGTGTGTTTAGTCATACAGACTGAAGTGTGTGTGTGTGTGTGTGTGTTCAGGGTCTGTATGCGGAGTCTCATGGTCTGGTGGATAATAACATGTATGACCCTGTGTTTGACGCCTCCTTCAGTCTGTCCAACAGTGAGAAGAGCAACCCACGCTGGTACCAGGGACAGCCGGTACACACACATGCACACAGACAAACACATACACACACACACACACACACACACTAATAAACGCACACACACACACACACACACACACACACAAACATACATTATTTTAAATACACTTACACTAACACACACACACACACAGACAATTTTACACTCAAAAACACACACACACACACACACCTGTTCTGACCCCTGACCTCTGACCTCT
>NC_141039.2:282500-307500 GCF_052040795.2 Danio rerio
CCTCAATTATTAAAAATACATAAATAATTACTATAAATGTAAACTAATTAATACTTAACAGATATAAAGTAAACATCATTACACTAATTACCATAAAAATGTTTAAATAATTCCTAAATAATAATGTGAGAAACCAGCGAATAAAATGCACTTATATTTTAGAGAAAGCCTGTAAACACATGTCTGAACATGAGAAATTGTAGATGCTGACCTAGAAATGAACCTGAAAATGTTGACTGGACTAATGAATATTCATTAAACACAACTAATAAACCAGCAAACGAGTGAGCACAATGTGTGTGTGTGTGTGTGTGTGTGTGTGTGTGTGTGTGTGTGTGTGTGTGTGTGTGTGTGTGTGTGTGTGTGTGTGTGTGTGTGTGTGTTGTTGTTCATCCCCATCGGAGGGGTTTCCATCATGATCTGCCTGTCTAAAGTCATCATGCCTCAGCATCTCAATTGGATTCAGGTCAGGACTTTGACTGGGCCACTCCAAAGTCTCCATTTAGTTTGTCTTCAGCCGTTCAGAAGTGCACTTGTTGTTGTGTTTAGATTATTGTCCTGAAAGGAAAAAACTGAATGAATCAGCAAGGGGGTGAACACTTATTCACACCACTCCTGGGGCTGTCCAGAAAGCTTGCAGTTTTAAATTTGAGAGAATAAAGGTGTGGAAAGATGCTGGATGTGTGGGATCTCTAAATATCGTCGATCCTTTTTTTCTGCAAATATGAGACAAGAACTCATTCAAGCGTCCCCCTATATACATATCTGGAGAGCGTGAATTCTGTAACCTGAGGTACGTATGTCTGCATTGCGTCTTTTAAACGAACACTAATGTTTGAGATGACGCTGTTTCTTTTTGTGCTGCCAGCTGACTGCTTACTTCCATATGGACAGCTTTCCCACTGTTACCAGTTTGACCAGTGGCTGATCATGTACGTCAGCGGACTTGAGACGCAGAGTGGAGTTGACCACGATGACGGGGATCGAGTCTGGCAAAGAACAGTTCCAGAAAGCGGGTAAGACAAAAACAGAAATCAAACGAATAAAATAAACAAGTAAATAACAGGGTGAGGATGTGGGCAAATCAATGGGTGGGCGGGTCAATTAGTGCTTTTGAAAACACTATTGGTTGGGTTTAGGGAAGGTCAGTCAGTCAGTCAGCGGCAGCTTCTGGTGGAGTAACGTGAGAACAGCAGGCGTAAAATGGCACTTGCAAGAGAAATTTGAGATCTGAATTAGCATACACACAGCGCCCTCTGGTGGATACACCTAGATGAAATATTCTTGTGGCGTATTTGACACTCTCCAGAAATGTATACAGAGGTACGTTTTCAGAATGAGCCTGGGTTGCATGAATGTCATCTATTAAAAGAAGATCACAACCTTTAATATTTCAATGTCGCACTGTCGCCTCACAGCAGGAAGGTCTCTGGTTCGAGTCTCGGCTGGGTCAGTTGGTGTTTCTGTGTGGAGTTTGCATGTTCTCCTTGTGTTGGTGTGGGTTTCCTCCGGGTGCTCCGGTTTCCCCCACAGTCCAAACACATGCGCTATAGGAGAACTGATCAACTACACTGGCCGTAGTGTATGAGTGTGTGTGAGTGAATGAATGTAACTGGGTGTTTCCCAGTACTGGGTTGCAGCTGTAAGGGCATCCGCTATGTAAAACATATGCTGGAATAGTTGGCGGGTCATTCTGATGTGGCGACCCCTGATGAAGAAGGGACTAAGCCTGAGGATAATGAATGAATGAATGAATGACAGATGCAGATATTGTAATACTAAGAAACTTTTCAACCAAGAATCATCTCCAATGTCTTCATCATCAGTAAATAATCATTCATAAAGTCATTTTTACTGTTGAAAATGAACCTGAGTTTCCTTTGTGTTAAGTGTGTTCAATATTAAATGAAGTTCTACGCTGCTCAATTACTGCAAAGGCCTGTTTTTCTGTGGAGCAGCAGCTCTCTCTCTCTCATCTACTCTGGCCAAAATCCTAAATCCACAAGGTCTGGGAGTGTCTTCATTATCATCATCATCATCATCATCAGATTAGCAGTGTTTGTGATGCTCCACTGTTTGCCAAATGCAGCTTCAGCCCACTGAGGGCATTTCCAGGATAATACTGAATCAGTTTCCGGATGATGATAGAAAAACAAGGTGTGTGTGTGCGTGTTGTGGTCCAGTATCAGTATAAGTGTAGGATGTGGTCATGAGTCTGCAGGGTGCTGGTCAGTAATGTCAGTGTTTCAGTCTCTGTAAACCTCCATCTGTCTCTCCTCCATTAAAGCTGACCCAGGAACAGCAGATCATCTTTCTTTAACCTCTTCTGTTACTAAAGTATCTTCTGGGGAAACCCACTATTAAAACCTCAACACAGCTAATGTCACTCACTCACTGTATGAGCTGACAAACACAGAGACCAACATGACCAGACAGTTATTTTACTTACACTCACCGGCCACTTTATTAGGTACACCTGACTAGTACCGGGTCGGACCGCTTTCTCCTCCAGAACTGCCTGAATCCTTCATGTTGTAGATTCTTCAAGCTGCTGGAAATATTCCTCAGAGATTTTGCTCCATATTGTCATGATAGCATCACACAGTTGCTGCAGATTTGTCGGCTGCACATCCATGATGCCAATCTCCCGTTCCACCACATCCCAAAGCTGCTCTATTGGATTGAGCTCTGGTGACTGTGGAGGCCATTTGAGTACAGTGAACTCATCGTCATGTTCAAGAAAGCAGTCTGAGATGATTGAGCTTTATGACATGCTGCGTTATCCTGCTGGAAGTAGCCATCAGAAGATGGAGACACTGTGCTCATAAAGGGATGGACATGGTCAGCAGCAATACTCAGGTAGGCTGTGGCGTTGATGCTCAATTGGTACTAATGGACCCAAAGAAAATCTCCCCCACACCATTACACCACCACCACCAGCAGAAAATCAGTTTTCAGTATTTTTTGATTCGTGTTTTATTTTCCTCGTTTATTTTTGCTTCTGAATGTCATTATGGGATCTTGATCTTCCCTTGATAGTGATAGTGTGCAGGGCTGTATTGTGTGTGTTGGTGTTGTAGTTTACGCTACAGAACACTTGTATTAAACTGCAGCACATTCACTGCTATTCTACACACTCATTCCTCCAGATATTCTCTCTAATATTATTTTAAACCACTAAAATATCACTAAAGTCTCTTTGTTAAACTTCAGAGTTTAATTTCCAGCATCAGAAGAGAACAGAGCAGAAATCAACATCCCATAATGCCGTTCACCACCGCTGATAAACACTAAACACACACAGACTGTTGATGAACACTCGTTCACTATGACATGTAATGATGTTGTGTTGCTCTTCTGTCATCGTTTGGTTTGGTTTGTGTGTGTGTGTGTGTGTGTGTGTGTGTGTGTGTGTGTGTGTGTGTGTGTGTGTGTGTGTGTGTGTGTGTGTGTGTGTGTGTGTGTGTTTAGGAGTGTGTTTTTACTCGTGTTCTGTTTCCACACAAACACACACGCAAACAAACACTCTTCTTCTTCCTCTTCCTCTTCTTCTTCTGTTGTCTGTCTGCTTTGTTCCTCTGATGATGTTTGTCCATGAAGCTAAATGTCAGCTCTGTATTTCCAGCAGAACTTCCCACATCACAAACTCTAAAGTCACTCATTAAGTCAGCTAAAAGTACAAACGGTTATTTTGAAGCAGGGGTAGGAGCGCTCCGTCTTCCTGTTTCACTGGAAATTATGCTGAAATTAATTACACTGGATTTATCCAGAACAGCAGTGTGTGTTTGTGTTATTACTGTTGCTGAGAGAGCTCATACAGCATTATTATTATATATTCTGAAGGATTACGATGCTTTAAGACCGCTCTGTGGGTGTACAGTGGAGTCATTTCCCCCGTCTTCTATCTCATCCACTCGTTTTGCTTCAGCAGAGTCCCTTATAAATCAGGGGTCGCCACAGTGGAATGAACCGACAACTATTCCAGCATATGTTTTACACAGTGGATGCCCTTTCAGCCGCAACCCAGTACTAGGAAACACCCATACACACTCATTCACACTCAAACACTACAGACAATTGAGTTTGATGTAGTGCAGTTAGTGCCCTATAGTGCATGTGTTTGGACGGAGTTTGGGCTTAATAAATGATAATAATGAAGCATTATATTCCATATTATCAGCTATGGCTTTATGTCTGATTCAGTGTCCACATAGAGGACAAGTTCATCATCATGTTAAAGTATTAAACATGAATGTTTGGTATCACTTTTCTTAAAGAATTGTTCGTAAGACTGTCATTAAAACCTTTATAACGATATAACACACGTCAGTAATGTGAAGGAGATGTTGTTCAAGTTTTGTCATTTTAAATGATAAATTTCATGTAAAGTTCAATGCAGTAGATGACATTGCTTATTATGACAACTGGACGTTACAGAACTTGTCATAAATCTGTCATAAACATGATCGTCATGAGGCATTATAATTGTGTGAGGAATTATCTCGTTTTCACTTTATTCGTCATTAATAGTGTCATTACTCTGTCAGATTATTTTAAACAGCGTTATTAACATTTAATGACATTCTAATCACAAATTCAGCTTGTTCCACTGTAGTTAATGTCAAGATAAATGTGAATGACGCTATTATAACATGCACAGCATATTCATAATATCCTCATGTGATCATAAAAATGACTATCATGAGGGCATTATAACTATAACCATGTCACTATGTTATAACCATAACAACATCACTATGTTATAACTATAACAACATCACTATGTTATAACCATAACAACATCACTATGTTATAACTATAACAACATCACTATGATATAACTATAATAACATCACTATGATATAACTATAACCATGTCACTATGTTATAACTATAACCATGTCACTATGTTATAACCATAACAACGTCACTATGTTATAACTATAACAACATCACTATGATATAACTATAATAACATCACTATGTTATAACTATAACCATGTCACTATGTTATAACTAACTATGTCATGACCTTTATGGCAAGTTTTGTTGTCTTGATAACATCAAGTTGTCGTGACAAAGTCAAAGAAAGGTTGTGATGTAATTGGTTATATCAGGTTTCATACCAATGTGACTGTTTCATTTAAAATATCAGAGCTGTGAATGACACTGTGTGAATAGCTGTAGGCATGCATCAAATCTCATTCACCGTCATTCATGTGTAATGTCACGATGATAAAGTGTTACTGAAGGTTTCCACAATCCCACAGGTGATTTTCTGGCAGCATCCGTGACCGTGCATCATCATCATCATCATTATCAGTGGGGAATGTACAGGCGATCATCTGATCAATGATTCATTAATTAAACATGTTGCTGTGACTGAAGCCTGACCTCTGTGTTTGATCTTCCAGGCGAAACGAAGTGAAGGAGAGGAATGTTGAGGATCAGGACTCCACAGGTTTCAGCCTCTTGTTCTGACATGTACTGCAGGTAAAATAATACTGCACATGTTCTCGTTCAGCACTGAAACTCTTCCCACACACTGGAGAAACAAAAGCCAGATCAGGTTTGCCTTCGATAAGGACAATATTAAAGGGATGTTTTGCTTTCAGCCTCCACAAGTGCTGATTCAACAGAAAAGAATGACATTTAACTATTATTCTGGGCCTTCAACCATTCTGAAGACTATGATTTATAATACTGATTAATATATATATATATATATATACATCATTTGGTCAACACTGCTGTTTCTAAAGCTGCTGTGTTCTTGCTATTTACATACAGAGTTAGCCCTCCTGCTATATTTCAACTTAATTAGGCAAGTCATTATAACAGTGGTTTGTTCTGGAGACAATCCAACACTAATAAAGTAAAGCTTTAAATAATAAATAAATAATATTTAAATAATAAGTAAGCTTAAAGGAGCTATAAATATTGACCTTAAAATCGGTTTAATATAATTAAAAACTGCTTTTATTCTAGCTGAAATAAAACAACTGAGATTTTATCCAGACTAACAAATATTAGAGGAAATACTGTGAACAATCGCTGAATCTGTTCAAGATGATTTAGGGAATATCTGATACAGAATGTATATTGCACAGGAGGGGAATCATTGCATTGTATTTTATAATGCATTTATTTGATGTTATAAATGAGAAAAACATTAATCACGTGTATTTGCGAATATTTAACCAATAATTTGACTAATCATTATGATGAAATATCTCACATGACGGCACTCGTGATCAGTGAATAATCGTGGTTATCAATATCAGCAGAATAATAATTAAAGTATTCGTAATGCTGGAACTTAAACCTCATGAGTGTCTTGATTAGTAAATGCCCCGGAACCCTTCTTTTATTATTTGTATTTTATGATTGATTATAGGTGGCACGGTGGCTCAGTGGTTATTACTGTCGCCTCACAGCACTCATGTCTCTGGTTTGAGTCTCGGCTGGGTCAGTTGGTGTTTCTGTGTGGAGTTTGCATGTTCTCCCCGTGTTGGTGTGGGTTTCCTCCGGGTGCTCCGGTTTCCCCCACAGTCCAAACACATGCGCTATAGGGGAACTGATCAACTACACTGGCCGTAGTGTATGAGTGTGTGTTTGTGTGTGTGTGTGTGTGTGTGTGTGTGTGTGTGTGTGTGTGTGTGTGTGTGTGTGTATGAGTGTGTGTGTGAATGAGTGTGTACACTATTGCTTTTCTTACTTAGATTTTTTTGTCTTGTTTTTGTCCAAATATCTAAACATTCTTAAAACAAGAAGCATGTGTTAGATAAGCAAAACACAATGTCTTGTTTTGAGAAATAATATGCCAAAATGAAGTGAGGTTTATTTAAAACAAGCAAAATAATCTAATTTTTTCTGTTGGCATAAGGTTATTTTGCTCACCCCACTGGCAGATTATTTCCTTATATATAAGGAAAAACTGACTTCATTATTTTTTAAAACAAGACAATATGTTTTGCTTTTCTAGAAAATTCTTGTTTTAAGAAGTTTTATATATTTGGACGAGAAACAAAACAAAAAATGTAAGTAAGAAAAGCATTTTTTGCTGTGTATGGGTGTTTCCCAGTACTGTGTTGTGGATGGAAGGGCATCTGCTGTGTAAAACATATGCTGGAATAGTTGTCAGTTCATTCCACTGTGGCGACCCCTGATAAATAAGGGACTGAGCTGAAGGGAAGTAAAATGATGATGATGATTATTATTTTACTGTATTATGTTTTATTTGTTGTAATGTCTTGTTATTTTTCACTCTGCTGTTTTGGGGTTACTGTGTTCATATTATCAGTGTTTTATAATCAAAAAAGGAAGAAGCTTAAATAAAATAAAAATAAAAGCATCAGTGCTTCAGATATTGAGTTCTGGACAGAGAGCAGATATCTGTGGAATTAAACTCAGTTCACAGACTAATCCAGACGGTTTACTTATTTATTAACTGCTTCATGAAACCTAATTACAATGCTCTGTTTTCAGAAATCACGTCTTCATATCTGTTTTGCTTTTGCTTTCTTGGTAGATGCATCTTATTCATAACTTTCGCTTTTAGAAATAGTCATGCAGGAAGCTGTTTTAATCAGTGTCTGCATCATTACTGAAATTCCCAATTGTTACTCTAGTAAACCCTCAGAGCGTGACCTAAATCGAGAGTGCCGTTTAATATGAGTAACGATAACAGAAGAGGAAATGGAGGATTGGTGCATGTGCATGATGTCTGACCTTTTCCTCTGCAGATCTCACATGTTTGTGTATATTAGTGTTCTCCACCTCTGTTGAGCGTGACAGAAACTGAACTTTAAGTCTGAAATCAGTCTTTCAGTTCATGACATTTGCTGTCCTAAATAACACCACAAAACATGAAGTAAACATGATCAGCTCATCTGACTGACATTCATAAATCACAGCGTAAACCCCGACCACACAAACATGTCAGAGAGGCACTGCTAATGGAAGATTAACTAAACATCGCCCCAAATAAACGTCAGTATGTGGGTCTGTTAGCCATCAGAAGTGCATCGTTCATCTGACCTTAGAATGACCATCAGCCAATCAGTTTACGAGTTTACGATATAAAATACAAACCCAGCCTGACAGCCAACAAAGAAACATGTGAAGTTAGAGCTGAATGTTTGTAGTTACAGTAATAGCACACATGAAAAACACTGGAGTAATTGATAGTAAATACTGTTTCTGAACCCTACTGTAGTGCAGTACTCGAGTACATCTGTCACGGTGATTCTACAGTTGCTATGGTAACACAACAACTACGGTAATTAATCTGTGGTGGTGATTCTACAGTTGCTATGGTAACACAACAACTACGGTAATTAATCTGTGGTGGTGATTCTACAGTTGCTATGGTAACAACGACTGCCGTAATTAATATGTGGTGGTGATTCTACAGTTGCTATGGTAACACAACAACTACGGTAATTAATCTGTGGTGGTGATTCTACAGTTGCTATGGTAACACAACAACTACGGTAATTAATCTGTGGTGGTGATTCTACAGTTGCTATGGTAACAACGACTGCCGTAATTAATATGTGGTGGTGATTCTACAGTTGCTATGGTAACACAACAACTACAGTAATTAATATGTGGTGGTGATACAACAGTTGCTATGGTAACACAACAACTACAGTAATTAATCTGTGGTGGTGATTCTACAGTTGTTATGGTAACAACGACTGCCGTAATTAATCTGTGGTGGTGATTCTACAGTTGCTATGGTAACACAACAACTACAGTAATTAATCTGTTGTGGTGATTCTGCAGTTGCTATGGTAACACAACTAGAGTAATATAAACAAATGAGCGAGTACTGTAGTTTTCCACAGCTGTTATATAACAATACACCACAGTTTCCTTCAGCTTAGTGCCTTTATTCGTCTGGGATTGCCACAGCGAAATGAACCACCAACTATTCCAGAATATGTTTTACACAGCGGATGAATGTCCTTGCATAACCCTGTGCTGAGAAACACCCTACCAAACCAAACCACACTATGGTCAGTGTAGTTGATCAGTTCCCCTATAGTGCATGTGTTTGGACTGTGGGGGAAACCGGAGCACCCGGAGGAAACCCACACCAACACGGGGAGAACATGCAAACTCCACACAGAAACACCAACTGACCCAGAGACTTTCTTGCTGTGAGGTGATTGTGCTACCCACTGCGCCACTTTGACACACTACACCACAGTTTACTGTAGTAAAAACTGAAGAATACCACAGTATTTAATAGAGTTGATCAGTTCAGTACGCTGCAGCCTTCATTAATAAGAGTTGTAAATACTATAGTATATACAGTACTTCCCTTTACTATGTGTTTCAGAGCTGTCAGTTTGAGTAAGAAGAGTCAGAAGTCATGTAGCCGCTCAGTGTGTGTGTGTGTGTGTGTGTGTGTGTGTGTGTGTGTGTGTGTGCTGTGTGTGTGTGTGTGTGTGTGTGTGTGTGTGCTGTGTGTGTGTGTGTGTGTGTGTGTGTGTGTGTGTGTGTGTGTGTTTGTGTGTGTGTGTGTGTGTGCTGTGTGCTGTGTGCTGTGATTTGCTTGATCTGCGTCACTCGGAGGTTCCGGAAGTGCTGGGAATGCCTGAGTTATTATGATATGAGTAATAAATATGCTGGAATGTGGAGGTGACTCACTAGAGCATGCTCATCTCTGTTATTAATGAACTCGTCATTTTCTGTCACACGGTTTAAATTGAGTGATCATTATAATGAGATAAGCTGTGTCATGATGAGCTCACTAATCCAGAAAGAACGCTGATCATCTGATGAAGACTCAGTTTCTTGTCATGCGGTGCACAGAAGGAAAATATGTCAAACACTGTATAATTTACTGGAATATTAATTAAATGTATTACTCGTCCTTTTACACTTGAATTATTTTATATTTTTCTACTAATTTCTGTTTAATGGAGAGAACATGATGTGTTTTATCTTTGCCATGATGACAGCACATAATATTAGACTACATATTCTTTAGTGTTCAGCTTAAAGTGACATGTAATTAGGCAAGTCATTGTATAACAGTGGTTAACTGCTAAGGTCAATATTAATGCACACTTAAGAATTCAAGGGTGAATTTAATCAAGCAATTACTTTTCAATTGTTTTGCTTGATTAATTACCCTAGTGAAGCCTGTACATGTCACTTTAAGCTGAACACTAGTGTCTTGAAGAATATCTAGTCTAATATTATTTACTGTCATCATGACAAACAGAAAAGACATCAGTTATTAAAGGTGTTATGTTTATAATTAAACAGCACTTGGCAAATATTTGAAAAAGAATACAATTTTCACTGGAGAATGATCATTTTGTCTTCAACTGTAACAGCCTTACTGGGAAACAAAATTGGCAGTAAGTTACTATAAATTTTACAATAAATTGTAATTATAATTATTCACAATATTTCTTTACATTTTCAAGCTTGTGGCAACCATCTGGCCTGCAGGAGGCGCCAGTGCTGCAGTCCACACACTCACTAACACACAATATTATTATTATTATTAATAATAATAATAATAATAATTACAATTACAATAATAATAACAATAATAGTGATAATAATAATAGAAATAATAATAATAACAATAATAGTAATAATAATAATAATAATTACAATAATATTAACAATAATAGTGATGATGATAATAATAATAATAATAAAAATAATAATAACAATAATAGTGATAATAATAATTATAATAATAACAATTACAATAATAATAACAATAATAGTGATGATAATAATAATAGTAATAATAATAGCAATAATAGTACTTATAATAATAATTATTACAATAATAATAACAATAATAGTGATAATAATAATAGTAATAATAATAATTACAATAATAGTGATAATATTAATAATAATAGTAATAATAATAATAATCGCTGTATTGATCTTTATATTCAGAACTGTAATAATCCAGGGTGAAACAGTGTTTCTGTTGAGCGTGATGATTTTCCAGTACAGCCTGTTGATCTCTGGGAAACTCAATACAGTAACAAAATAATAACCCCCCACAAACCAGTTTGGTTTAATCTGTCAAGCTGCTCAAAGGAATAAAAATCTCATCATACAAGCTCATACACGTCTGCATTTATGTTGTTTACACGCCTGTGTTGGCAACAGAAAGAGAGATTCAGTCACTCAGATAATCATATTTAAATATGAATAATAGTCACTATTAGCAGTGTATTGACCTGTATATATCAGAGTGTAGAGTTTACCTCTGTTCATGAATGCTGCATCAAACTGTAGTGTTAAAGCCAGTTAAACTCCGCGCTTTAAAATTTAAAGTGCTCGCATTGCACCAGACCCCCTTCAGTTGTGTCGTTTGAAAGTGTAGAATCTATATTTTATGCACATATGCATCACTTTGGTTTTTGTTGTACTGAACAAAAGCTATTTACACCTAAATACACAGTATTTTGCATACTCAAAATATTTTGTTACCGTGGAAACTGTAGAGTCACCACAACAGACCAATTAATGTGATTGTGTTACCGTGGCAACCAATTAATGCGATTGTGTTACCGTGGCAACTGTAAAATCACCACAACAGACCAATTAATGTGATTGTGTTACCGTGGCAACTGTAGAATCACCACAACAGACCAATTAATGTGATTGTGTTACCATGGCAACTGTAGAATCATCACAGCAGACCAATTAATGTGATTGTGTTACCGTGGCAACTGTAGAATCACCACAACAGACCAATTAATGTGATTGTGTTACCATGGCAACTGTAGAATCACCACAACAGACCAATTAATGTGATTGTGTTACCGTGGCAACTGTAGAATCACCACAACAGACCAATTAATGTGATTGTGTTACCATGGCAACTGTAGAATCATCACAGCAGACCAATTAATGTGATTGTGTTACCGTGGCAACTGTAGAATCACCACAACAGACCAATTAATGTGATTGTGTTACCGTGGCAACCAATTAATGCGATTGTGTTACCGTGGCAACTGTAAAATCACCACAACAGGCCAATTAATGTGATTGTGTTACCGTGGCAACTGTAAAATCACCACAACAGACCAATTAATGTGATTGTGTTACCGTGGCAACCAATTAATGTGATTGTGTTACCGTGGCAACTGTAAAATCACCACAACAGACCAATTAATGTGATTGTGTTACCGTGGCAACTGTAGAATCACCACAACAGACCAATTAATGTGATTGTGTTACCGTGGCAACTGTAAAATCACCACAACAGACCAATTAATGTGATTGTGTTACCGTGGCAACTGTAGAATCACCACAACAGACCAATTAATGTGATTGTGTTACCGTGGCAACTGTAGAATCACCACAACAGACCAATTAATGTGATTGTGTTACCGTGGCAACTGTAGAATCACCACAACAGATTGATTCGAGTACTTCACTTTAGTATGGTTAAAAACTCTGCTGTATTTACTGTAACTCACCGCAGTGTTTTTTCATGTGGTAATCCAGGTTTCTTCTTCTGCTTCTTCCCTGTCGCTGTTGTCAGTGTTCGGGAAAACGTTTGACTGTTTTGGTCTTAACTTTTGGCTTTTCTGAAAAGTAGTTTTGAGGTTTTCTCTGAATCATATACTGGAAGCAGAAGCGGCGTCAGGAATGTCCTGCTACAGTAACACAATCATAACTGACCCAACTATAGGGTATATTATACTACCATACACCACAGTTTACTGTAGTAAAACTAAAGTACACTACAGTATCCAATACAGTTTATAAGAGAGTTAATATTACAGTATGCTGGAGCATTCGCTAACACTGAGCTGCAGGTACTGTAATATACAGTAATACACTGGTGTTCATATGTGGAACTGAATGTGGAGCCATCTCTTATACAACTGAAGTGTGTGTAGAGTAAATGATGGAAATGACCAGAGTGCATGAACACACATGCTCTGATCATATACAAAGCTCTGTCAGTGTTTCTGTCATCACTGCTGTAGGATGAGCTCTGAAGCAGAAGTGTACAGTCTAACAGGTGACGAGCTGTTTCCATCTGAACATGCCAATTAAATGCTTAAATGCAGACCATCATTAACGATGTAAAGACCCTCACACACACACACACACACACATTAATATCTGTCAAATCATCTGATCAGCAGAAACTACAGCACTGAAGCGCACATGCTGTTGAAGACTTTACAGCTGATCACAGCACAGTTTTTCAGCATTTACTCTTGTCAGATAAAAAGTTTACTAAGCGGAACACATGTGTATTTTCCTAATGAATGGCCATCAAGTATTGCTAATGCGATCATAAAACGTCTATAAATATGTGGATGATGGAAACAGCTCGTCAGTTCCATGAATTACTATTATTGTTGTTTCGGGCGGGGCCGCGCACGTGCGTATGTGTGTATAAAGCACGCGCTCGGAGCTCGTCCATGAAAAGGCGCGCAATGGTGAGTGACGCTCATATTCATTCATTCAGTCTTTCATTCATTCAGCGCTGTTCTGCTCTTCTGTTTCTCTCCTCCTCATCCTCTTTGTCTCCTCTAGTTGTTCTCCACAGTGTTGGCGTTATGGGCTCTGTCGGCGGGAGACGCACAAACTTACCGTCGCAAGGACCCGGAGACAGGCAGGACGCTGGAGTGTGCCCGGTGCGCCCCAGGGTCGCGCCTCCGCCAGCACTGCTCCAGCTCCCGCCAGACCGAGTGCTCCCCCTGCGGACCCGGGATGTACACCGAGTTCTGGAACTACATTCCAGACTGCCTACTGTGCGACTCCTGCGCCGAGCACCAGCGCGTGGTGCAGCCGTGCAACGGCATCGCGAACACGGTGTGTGAGTGTGAGGAGGGCTTCTACTGGGAGCAGCACTTCTGCAGGAGACACAGCGTCTGCAGACCGGGACACGGCGTCAAAACCGCTGGTAACACACACACACACACACACACACACATCCCGGTGGGGACTCTCATAGCTGTAATGGAATGGTGTTTATAGTCTACTGTACAAACTGTATATCCTGAATGTGTGTGTGAGGGAGGCTTAATTATTGAGCACACACACTTGTCAGCGCAGGGGAATGTAAACAGGAGAGCGGATGCCTGCGGGTGAGAGAAACTCCACTCTTAAAGGGGCAGTTCACACAAAATGAAAACCACTGAAGTGGTTCTAATCTAAACCATACCTGTCAACATAATGATGTAAAAAAAAGGAACCCCCCCCCCCCCCCACACACACACACACACACACGCGCGCACACATCCCACAAAAAATAAACTTCAAATTAATAAATTTGTTCATCTAGGGCTGTTTCATTGTAAATAAACAGTAATACTGTCAGTTGTACGTTTTATTATTACTACTATTTTTTACAAAATAGTATACATTACAAAAAGCTGTAAACAAATTAGCAAACAGTTTAGCCTATTGAATTAAAAGCTATTATAGAGAAATAGAATCGAGTTATTAAATCTCATACACCTCTTCCCCACTGTATAAATGAAACATTCAGATTAAAGAGCAGGGAATGAAGCTCTTATTTACATATTTTATTTGATCACATTAAAGAACAGAAGTGTCACTTTAAAAATGCACACAGCTATAATGAAAGCATTCAACTGCTTTCCTAACTTTGTTTGCCCATTTAAGACAACATTAGTTGTGTTTAAAAACACATATGAACGCTTACCGCTGTGCACAGGGCGTTACTCCACTAATAGACTTTTACAAATAATAAAAAATAAATGTCAAAAATCCCCCTGACGGATTATATTTCAACTTCTTGATCTAGTTATTTAACACAAAGTGTGCGTCTGTTATTAGTGAAGCAAACACTTCTGATGTCTGTCGTGCACGCAAACGTTGCTTCAGTTGGCCAATGCTATTTGCAACCACACACCGCTAGAAGTGTGATTTAGTCGCCATCTAGTGGTCAGACGTGGAAATGCATTCACTGCTGCCGGTGTGAGTTGTAGACTCATTGTTGCAGTGCATTGTGGGATTGATTGTTTGGGACTTAAAATGTAAAATATTAGAAGTGCTGGGATATTTCCAGCAAGCGGTACGGTTCCTGACGGTTTGGTTCGATTGGGCAACCATAATCATGTTCAGATTTTCCAGTAGTTCACTAGATAGATTTCACTAGATAGGTGTGGTGGATGATGGAAAGTAGCGATCGACATCATCCTCGCACTAAGAATTAAGCCGTAATTGAGTGCCGTGTGTGTGTGTCTGTATTTATTATGTGTGTGTGTGTGTGTGTGTGTGTGTGTGTGTTTGTGTGTGTCTGTATTTATTATGTGTGTGTGTGTGTGTGTGTTTTAACAGTACATGATGTTTGCTTGTGTTATTGTAATGTTTAAGCTGGATGAAAGCTGAATGTATAAATGTGTGTGTGCAGGAACGCCGCACAGTGACACAGTGTGTGAGGCCTGCGCAGAGGGTCAATTCTCAGACGCCACTAAAGCGAATGCGCAGTGTGTGAAACACCGAGTCTGCCAGGGGGAAGAGCATCTGCTGCTGTCCGGAAACACACACTACAACAGCATCTGCACAACCTGCACGCAGCTCAACAACAACGGTACACACACACACACACACACACACTTTAGCAGCACCTGCACAACCTGCCGGCAGCTCAGCCTGACTCCCTCAGTGTTGGTGTCTCCCGCTGTCAGTGTTTGCAGTGTCTTGGTGATATCCTCTGTAGTGTTGAGGGTAAAGACACCATATGGAGCTGTTTGAGCGAGAGAGACTAATGTTTTTGAGTGAACTGACCCTTTAAGCAGATGGAGCAAGCGTTATATGAGTGTTGTGTTTTTTCAGGCACAGTGTGGACTGCTGTATTCGACCCGGCTCTGTCGGCTCTGCAAGTTCAGCAGAAGATTGATATTCACCGCCTGGAGCAGATGGTAATCCGGCGTCTGAAGAAACCTCTGAAACAGCTCCACAAGAGGACGGCCATGCGCAGAGCGGATCCTTCTGAGGGGCTGATCGACCGTTCCATGATGCTGGAGAACTCGTATCTGTCTCATCTGGCCCAAAGAATGACGCAGAACATCCGCAGAGTCCAGCAAAGCTGTAATAACATTGAGCGGAATAGATCTGGCATACTGCATCCCAATCCTGCAGCGCTCTGACTGCCATCATTAATATCAATGAGCAGAGCTGGGTAGATTACATTCATAGTTACTGAATAAAAGGACATCGCACATTTTGTAGCCAGAAATATAATCTGTTAGATTACACAATGTCCTTTGGATTACTTTTAGATTACTTTAGAATCAGTTACTGATTACAAATGACAAGGATGATCAGATTACATTATCATAACTGTGTAATCCTACACATTATATTGAAGACTACTAAGTTTATGTGCATGTGTATTCAGTTACTGGGTACAGTTCAGATGTAATCTAAAAGTAATCCAAACTGAACCAATTATATAACCATACGTTTGGATTACATTTAGATTACTTTTGAATTTCTGATTACATATTACATGACGAGATTTGTGGTCAGTGATCTAATCTTTAGGATTATACAGTTATAGTATATGATTACTTTTGGATTACGTTTAGATTACATTTGAACTGTAGTCAGTAACTGATTACAAATGACATGGATTATCAGATTACATTACCATAAATGTGTAATCCTAAAGATTATACTGAAGACTACAAAGTTTTTTTTGTACATTTGTATTCAGTTACTGATTTCATTTCAAAAGTAATCCAAAAGTAATCCTATTGCATGACCATCATTTTGGATTACATTTAGATTACTTTTGAATGGTCGAGATGAAGATATTTGTATTCAGTGATATAATCTTTAGGATTACAGTTATGGTAATGTAATCTGATTGCTTTTGGATTACATTAAGACTACTTTTGAACTGTAATCAGTAACCGATTACAAATTACACCACTGAATGTGTAGTCACTAATATAATCTCTTAGATTACACATTTATGGTAATGTAATCTTACTTTTTAAAATACTTTTGGATTACATTTAGGTTACACTCTTATCTGACGTCACATATACTGAAGCAGGATAATCTTATGCTGTTTGACTGATAGAAATAAAAGATATCCTCATTCTCTAAGAGCAACGAGAGCCTCAACCGCTTCTGTTTAAAGTGCATGGACAGCTCACAATACTCACACTTGTATACCTCGCTGTTAGTGTTCGCTTACAGGAACACTGATTAAACCTAAACCTCAAACAAGTGCAGTAC
This sequence comes from Danio rerio, assembly GCF_052040795.2. Taxonomy (NCBI): domain Eukaryota; kingdom Metazoa; phylum Chordata; class Actinopteri; order Cypriniformes; family Danionidae; genus Danio; species Danio rerio. The sequence goes on from NC_141039.2 coordinate 299,739, forward strand.
AGACATGGAAAATCACAAAGGGATCATATACGCTGCTGCTGCTGCTTTAATATATATATGAATGTTAAAAAGGCGAAAAAAATCACATTGTTTAAATACGCAATCGTGTAATCCAGAGCTGTAGCATCCAGAGTAGTTTCATTACAAGTAATGGATTTTTAATATCTGATTATGCAATCAAGGTTACATACAATCCGTTATTTCCCAGCTCTGCAGTGTGTGTGTGTGTGTGAGTGTGTGTGTGTGTGTGTGTTGCTAGTCAATAAATTGCACTGCATACAAGCTTTGTAAATATTACAGATTAATATATGTCATCATTTCACATGTATTTATTGAATATTTTTATACACAACTATCAAACTGCATTCCGCTGCATTAAACATTGAAAGGAGACAATATTTTCCATCTCTAGTGTTTTTCTTTCATTGATCTACACACAGATGAGCTGTAATTCAGTGCCTTGGCTGATTAGATCAGAAACCATAAGAGTGCATGCATACAGTTCCCCTCAGTTCCACCCCTTGAATATACACCATACTACACTTAATAACTGTATTTCATTAATAATATCATTATTTTAGTGTCTTGTCTTGCATTTTTCAGTCAGGCCATGTGAAAAACACAACTATGCATGTGAAAAACACAACCAAATGTGGCATTTCAGGACCAACAACACTACAATCCAACAGTGCAATTAAATGACACGAGTGCAAGCTTCTCAAATTTTAATAAGACTGTAATAAAGCTTCTATATATATATATATGTTTAAATCTTTAAGAGAAAAGCTTTAAGCCTGCATATAAAGCATGATCCACAACTATAATCAGAATTGAAAGTGTCTATCATTAACACAAACTAAATACGCTACAGTTACGATTACTAAATTTAGACAACAAACTCATTTCATTTAATTAAAGCTTTCCATTAGCAGATTTATTGTGAGTTCATGAAATTAATTGTCAGCAACTGAAGTCATAGAATTGAATTTAAGGTATTAGGAAAAGCTAAAGTTGAATGAAAATGACAGGTTTTCTTCTCTGACTGACCTGGATGTGTGCATCAGTCTTCATCTCTGCTGATTTCTCCTCTGCTAAAATCATATTCTGCACCTACAAATTGAGCAATTCTCCAGACTGTGTTTAAGACTCCTTCAGCCCTCCTCCTGCCCCTCCTTCAGCTGACTTCACCTCATTCAGTCCACAGTTCCCCTCAATATAAACTAGCATGATCATAACAGCAGTCCTCATTCATGCTTTAACACGGTGAATCCAGCACTTGTCTAAAACTGAGCAGCGTTATCTGTGCTGGAGTGCCACAGGGCTCAGCTCTCGGACCGCTTCTCTTCTCCATCTACTTTTCTTAATCTTTTCTCATGTAATATTGTTTAAGCCTTCCTCTAATTCTGCCCTGAAGATTAAACGATTGCTTCTCACTTCTCATTATTTATGGCTATCACTTTAAACTCACCAAGACAGAAACTAGACGAGTCATCATCCAACAGACCTCCACATGTGTAGTCATTCATCCTGTCTGTTGATGGATTAGTCTTAGACGTTCATTCATTCATTCATTCATTTTCTTTTTCGGCTTAGTCCCTTTATTAACCAGCATATGTTTTTGGCAGCGAATGGCATTGCAGCCGCAACCCATCAATGGGAAACACCCATACAGACTCATTCACACACTCATACACTACGGTCAGTGTAGTTGATCAGTTCCCCTATAGCGCATGTGTTTTGACTGTGGGGGAAACCGGAGCACCCGGAGGAAACCCACACCAACACGGGGAGAACATGCAAACTCCACACAGAAACACCAACTGACACACCCGAGACTCAAACCAGAGACCTTCTTGTTGTGAGGCGAACATGCTACCCACTGATTCACCGTGATACACCTCTTAGATGATTTTTATAACTACACATCCAGTCATGCACCACTCACTCACACACCTGGCCTAGATCCCCATGATAGCAAACAGACACAGCTGAAGCTGTTCAGGACTAATAACACAGACTATATACACATCTCAAACACACACACACACACACATTGCTGAGTCTTGTTATACTGTTAGTGAACATTACGATGCAGTTTCCTTGCCTTGCTTTGTCGTGTTTTTGACCATCGCCTTGTTTGTTTGTTTATGTTGTCTGCTTCCTCCTTTTTGACCGTCCGCCTGTGTTATGACCTTGACTCTGGATGTCCTGTATACTTCTGTTTGCCCCTGTGTTGACCGTTGCTTGCCTGACCATCTCTGTTCAATAAACCTGCGTTTGGATCTGCACTATGTTACCAGCCTCACTTCACATGACAGTTTTTAATCACTGAAAATACAAATAATAGATGTTTGATGCTAATATTTATTTACCTGAGTAGAGTAAACGCAAATAGATGAAAACCAGACTTCATTATTTGATGATAAATGAAGATAAAAACTATGATTCAGAAGGTGGAGATCAGGGCCGGAGTGGGACTCTTTTTCAGCCCTGGAGTTTCAAGCCTCAGACCGGCCCACCTCAGTTCACCACTGACTATATTAAAATAAGGTTATTTCCAATTCAGTTTCTAATTACACTATCACGACTTTTTTTGAGAAAACAGCACTTTTAGAACTTCAAATGTTCAACAAACCTTACAGTATTATGTCTTAACAATAAAAATGAAAAAAAAAATAAATAAATAAATTGTTACTCAGACGAGGACCGAACCCAGGATGGCCGCATCATAATCTGACGTACTAACCACTGTACAACAACAGCTGCATGTTGAATGGCGACTTATCTAGTTATATCATCATTATCTTGCATCCTGCTCACGAGGCTACGTGAAAATAGATAAAAAGAGCAGAGCTGCGGTAAAATAATGAATAAGAAGGCTGTGGTCAAGTAAATAAATAAATAATTTTTAAAAAGTGTGACTGCTGAGAGCAACCGATTCTGGAACTAGGGACACCGGCCCTCGCGGCCAAAAAACGGACCGGCCCACCGGGAATTCTCCCGGTCCTCCCGATTAGCCAATCCGGGCCTGGTGGAGATGGTCAAAAACAGGTTTATTGTGAGTCCTAATGCTGTGAAGTTTATTTATAAACTAATTCTGAGAGGTTTTCCAGTGATGGCTTGCAGCTGCAAGGGCACCCACTGCTAAAAACATGCTGGAATAGTTGGCGGTTCATTCCACTGTGGCGACCTTTGATTAAGAAAGGGACTAAGCTGAACAGAAAATGAATAGTTATGAGAGGATCACGTGCTTATGACTGGTCCTGCATTAGCCAACACATGATTTACCAATCAGATGAATCCAGTCTTCATCTTGAAGAATCCCCCCCCCCCCCCCCCCACTACTCCTCCCCCCTTTTTCCTAGATGAATGCAGGATAGGGTGGCTCAGTGGTCCACATGAGTCAGTTGGTGTTTCTGTGTGGAGTTTGCATGTTCTCCCCGTGTTGGCGTGTGTTTCCTCCAGGTGCTCTGGTTTCCCCCACAGTCCAAACACATGCGCTATAGGGGAACTGATCAACTACACTGACCGTAGTGTATGAGTCTTTTGGTTCAGGGAATTCAAAGCATAAACACTGTGATGCTGGTATAGTTGGTGGTTCATTCAGCCGTGGCAGCCCCTCATAAGCAAAGGAATAAGCTGAACGAATGAATTCAGGGGAGTTCTCGAGACCTGCCTGAGCTCAGACTCCCCTCTTCTGATGAAATGAGAGGGAGCCGCAGGCTCGAGGATCTTCTGAGCTCAGGCCTCTCTCCAGAGACAGCATGCCGAACCTGCCGTTTATCAATCATCATACAGTGTGAAAAGATATTCCTAATTACACATACAAACATTATTAATAGAGATAGCTTGATATTAGTATTAATCTAAACGGATTCATTAAAGTTTGTCTTGAGAAACAGAATGGAAATTTAGATTCTGTATATATCTGGACATGCTACAGATTCCTGTCTGTCCATCAAAACTCTCTGACTGATCCAGAATCAGTCTCTAAGGAGCTGAACACAGCTCATGTTCATCAGCTCACACTGGCTGCCAAAAGCTTTTTGCATAAACCTGAATTGAATAATTCCTTCATTCAGGCAGACGTCAGCTGTGCTGTGAGTCAATAGCTCATTGTGGAGGACAGGAGTGTCTCAGACGTGTGTTTACAGGCCGTCCTTCAGTCACTTCCCCACATGGACACCAGCAGAGTTTATTCCTCTTTCGTGCAAATGGACATGATTTGCATCTGCTTCTGATTAACATCCAGCTTTAGTGTTCATGAAAAGTCTGTCGTGACACGTGAAGATCATCACACAGCCGTCGTGTGTGTGTGTGTGTGTGTGTGTGTGTGTGTGTGTGTGTGTGTGTGTGTGTGTGTGTGTGTGTGTGTGTGTGTGTGTGCGTGTGTGTGTGTGTGTGTGTGTGTGAGAGTGTTAAATTATACATAAGGTGGAAATACTGCATTAGTGGAAATTAAAACTGAAACAAAGTCACATTACTGAACAGAACAGAAAGCAACACTTCTGCTTTAACATCAACTGGAAACAGCAGTTAAAGCACTGAACACACACTGAGACCAGGATTACTGGAATGCACTTGAAGGAAAACGCTCTTACAGTCATTATGCTGTTTATTCACTGTTATATTGTCCCAAATATATTTATTATACAGCTATTAGCCATCCTGTGAAATATTTCAGATATTCACCAAGTGCTGTGGCATCACGGTGGCGCAGTGTCTAGCACAATCGCCTCACAGCAAGAAGGTCTCTGGTTTGAGTCTCGGCTGGGTCAGTTGGTGTTTCTGTGTGGAGTTTGCATGTTCTCCCCGTGTTGGTGTGGGTTTCCTCCGGGTGCTCCGGTTTCAAACAGTCCAAACACATGCGCTATAGGGGAACTGATCAACTACACTGGCCGTAGTGTATGAGTGCGTGTGGATGTTTTTCAGTACTGGGTTGCAGCTGGAAGGGCATTCGCTGAGTGAAACATGTACTGGAATAGTTGGCGGTTCATTCCACTGTGGCAACCCTTGATGATTAAAGGGACTAAGCTGAAAGCAAATAATTTACAGTGTCATTTACAGACTTAACTGGCTTATTAAGGTAAAGTCAGCTTAATTAGGCATCAGTGGTCTTATAGAGGCTAATAATATTGACCCTAATCTATATCCAGTACAAGGAAATAAGACTTTTCCCAGAGGTTGCTGTTTGCATATATATATATAATATTATGTAAATGCAAAGCTTAAATTTGGATGTGGTTAACTGTGATAACTCATTTCCAGGACTTAAAAGAAGTGAACATTATGTTGCATAATTTGCCAACCTTTACGAGAATGTTTGAAAAGAGTCGATTAAAGAAACTAAAGTACTTCAGTGTATTAATACAGATACCGCCAGCTCTGTTAGAGTCCAGCATTCCTCTAGACTGAGGACAGGAGACTCTTTCTGCAGAGACACTAATATAATAAAGCAAGTTAAATTCAAAACAAAAGTCAAGCAGAGTCAGAGCTCAACAAGTGAACGTTTCTAATTCAGCCGTTAGGAAGATGTCTAACTCTTGATTTAGCTCCAGACGGGTTATTTACAGAAGATATTAAACTCTCCAGACTCTCTCGACTGAACCTTTGTGTGCTGTTGGGGATGTGTTCATCCACTCTGGGGTGATTTTATGACCTTTTCAAATCCAGCCTTCAGTCTGAAGAAAATTCAGCTGTTGATTTAATTCCAGACATGATGAGGTTATTTAGAGAAGATGTCATAGTAAACTCAAAGCAGAAGTTCCTTGAGATTGTATTAACATACAGTGTTCAACAGGCTCTTCTGAAATGAGATAATGTAATGTTATCAGACAATGATTTTTATCTGCAGAGACTTTAAAAGGAAACACCTTTAAATGCAAATTCTGCTAAAGTTCATCTCAAAAGTAAATTAAAAAAGGTTCAGATTTGTCTCTTAAATTTTAGATTTTATTTATATTTGATCAATTATTTATTGCAGCTGATGTCTTTGTAGTGTTATAAGCCTTTTTTGTCATATTTTAGATTTCATTGAAATATGATGTATTATTTATTGCAGTTAATGTGTTTTTGTTGTTTTAAACCTTTACTTTTATTTTATATCTTATATTTCAGATTTTATTCATATTTTATGTGTTATTTATTGCAGTTGATGTTTTTTTTAGCATTTTAAACATTTTTACTTGATGTATTTTTATATTTGATGTATTGTTTGTTGCAGCTGATAAATTTTTGTTTTATAAACCTTATATTTTAGTTCTTATGTTTTAGATTTTATTCATATTTGATCTATTATTTTTTGCAGCTGATGTCTTAAAACTTTTTAACATATATTTTAGATCTCATATTTTTTATTTGATCTCATTCTTTAGATCGTGTTTATATTTTATGGCTTTTTTATTGCATCTGATGTTGTCTTGTTGTTATAAACCTTATACTTTAGATCTGATTTTTTATATATTTAGTTTTTTTATTTATATTTTATCTGTTATGTGTGGCAGTAATATCTTTTTATTGTTATAAAACCTTCTTTACTGTTTTAAATCTCATAATTTAGATCTTTATCTTATATTTTATCCATTATTTATTGCAGTTTATGTGTTTTTATTGTTATAAATCTTCTTTATTTAAATTTTAGATCTTATATTTTAGGTGGTTCATTCTGCTGTGGTGACCCCAGATTAATAACGGGACTAAGCCAAAAAGAAAATGAATAAAAGACTTTAAGATTTCATTCATATTTTATGTGTTATTTATTGCATTTGGTGTCTTTATATTGTTCTAAAGCTTTGATATTTCTAAAATATGTGTAAGTTTGATGTGTTTTTGTCGTGTCATTCGCAGACAGAAGCTGATGTGCTGTAAACTGAAGCCTGTGAGAGGGAAATGCTGGTCTCATCTGTGGGTTTTCCCGAACGCTTCATCATTAACTCTGACTGTGCTGCGGCTTGTACACTCATTTGGTTTGTAAATGTATTCTGCTCAGTGCTGTGTGTGTCTGCGTCTGTCCACACGTCAGCAGCTCTGGTCTTCTTTGTGTACCAGGCTATTATTGGAATCACAGTATTATTTGCTGATATCATGGAAAGAGCATCATCAGAGTTCACACAGAGTTTACTGTAAGGATACAAAGCTTATTCCAGCTCATGGTGTTTAGTGTTTATCAGCGATGGTGAACGGCATTATGGGATGTTGATCTCTGCTCTGTCCACTTCTTAATATTCAACTCTGCAGTTAAACAAAGTGACTTTAGTGATATTTTAGTGGTTTGAAATAATATAGAGAGAATATCTAGTGAAATAAGAGTGTAGAATAGCAGTGAATGTGCTGCAGTTTAATACAAGGTGTTTACAGTGTAATGTAAACACCAACACACACAATACAGCCCTGCACAATATCACACATGACCATAATACACACTTTTTCAAGGTTAAAAGTTGCTGGAAGAAAGATCAAGATCCCATCCCACATAGCAGACGGACTTGGCCCAAATGTGGCCTCATTATGGGACTGCTGCCGGCGCTGGCATGCATGCTGTCAGCTGAATGTGGGCCATGGTAATGACGGCACTGCATGCACGACGGCAAACTACATTTGGGCCAGTTGTGGATGGTTTTTTCTTTAGAGTTTTTGTCTTGTTTCTAGTTCAAATATCTAAACCAGAGATGCCCAAACTAGTTGGCAACCAAAGTTTGCCCATGAAAGCCTGCAGTACGGCCCACCACCCCATCTGAGAGGAGACTGAGAGTGATGGGCAGGG
>NC_141039.2:312500-317500 GCF_052040795.2 Danio rerio
TCAAAACTGTGAGAAAAACACAAAATTCTAATAAAAACCCCAAAAACGTGACAGTCTGGAAAACGCAAATAAAAAAGAAAGTAGTGATTTCTGAATGCACTTTGACTAGTATATCATTGCAGACTATACATGTTCCTCAGGTTTTTTAAAATAATTGTATTGCAATTTTGGATCTTGTGACTCATTTCAGAAAAGTTGGAGCAGTAAAGCTTTTACCACTTTGTAATGTTGCCGTTCCTTTTCAGACGAGTGTTTCAGGTGTAAGTCGTACGGTGGGCAACAGTACAGGGTCTTCATTGTCACATTTTGCAGTTCAAACTGCGCCACACATTCTCTATTGGAGACAGGTCAGGACTGCAGGCAGGCCAGTTGTATTTTAGGGTTGTATATTGCGTGAGATAAAGTCAGACCTGTGAGATATAACTGATCTAATATTCTGACTTTTATTCTGCTTTGAGTTAAAAATAAGATGGAGAAGTGTCATGAACACACTCTTCATTCACACATTTACCAACACTTTAAATATAAATCTGTTTTTCTCACTCTGTTGTGTGTGTGTGTGTGTGTGTGTGTGTGTAGAGAGCGTTCAGGATGCCGTCGGGCTGCAGCTGAAGGTGTGTTTCCTCAAAAAGGTGAACTTGGAGGTCAAAGGTGACAAACTGGAGAGCAGAGTCCTGGTGAGATCAAATTCTGTCACAAATCTGCACATAATCCTGAACATCCACTACACACACTCTGGGCAAACCATGTTCTTGTTGTAATCAGCGTGTGTGTTTCTCTGTCTTCACACACAGAGTCACAGCGAGAGTTTGAGCAGCTCATAGAAACTAAAGTAAAACCCCAGTATCAGTTCCTTTGTATTATTGACACGTCTTGTGTGTGTTTACACTTAATATTTCCTCATTTGTAAGTCGCTTTGGACAAAAGTGTCAGCTGTAAATGTAAATGAGCGAGCGGCTCGCCATTCTGAATTTCAGCTGTGGAATTTACACATACCTTACTCTCGCAGTCCTGTTCTGACTTGACTGAGTGCTGATCCTCAGGACATGAAAGCCACACACACACACACACACACACACACACACACACACACACACACACACACACACACACACACACACACACACAGACACATTGCTGATCCTCAGGACATGAAAAGCAGCACACACACACACACACACACACACACTTGTACAGCTCTCTTTATGTCTTTCCCCACAGCTGTAATGATGTTTCTACTGTATATTCTCTTCCCCTAAAGCCTGTCCTCACAGGGAACAATCTGTACTTTAACATTTTTAAAATGCCTTTTCCTTATGGGGACCAAATAAACCAACACACATGTTCAAAAGTAACTGGTATTGCTATACCTGTGGGGACATTTGGTATGCAAGTTACACAAACACTGTACATTCCAGGAGCCTCCACAAGATCTTGCAGGATATTGTCAGCTGTTAGTCATGATGTTTGCCTGATAACTGCGTGTGTTTTAGGTTTGTGTGTCTTATTCGTCTGATGGAGTTCAGTGTCTGCTCTTCAGTCGTGACGGATCCTCATTTCGCTCTCTACATTGGATTAAATTAGAGAAGCTTTATGTATAAGGCTAATTAATAATTATATAATTACTGAAAAGTCAAATGATGGCAGGCATTGATTAATTCAGTCTTGAATCTAGCTCAGTCGATCAAAAGGAGAATTATCGATGAACGCTGGAAGCTGCTAATCAGTTATGTGAGAGATGATTAAAGTAACATGACTTTTATCAGCGATTACCCTCACCACTGTGATTGGCTTATTGTGACGTCAATGCCTGTGAACGCCTTGAGGGAATTCAAATTAACACAGAATGAATCAAACAGGCAAAATTAACTAATTTATCAGACATTACACAGCGCAGATACTCATATATCAGCACATACTAGTGAAAATCACCTTAAATGAGTTTATAGAGCACTCGCTCTGCTGTAATCATCAGTTCACCTCAGTGTCTGTGAGAATCATGAAGAGTTTAACGCTACTGTTTATCATAAACGATATCAAAACATGGCGAATACATCAGTGATAAACACTCAAGAACACAGTATATGTCAGTTTATAATTAGTGCTGAAGCAATGTATAGGAAACACACAGAGTTAGCAGCAACACAGTACTTATTTAACATTAAAGAGCCCCTATTATGCATTATAAAGGTCAGATTTTGGTTTTGAGGGTCTCCAACAACAGGCTGATCCGCATGCAGAGTCAAAAAAAACTTTTTCTTTGTCTTATAATCTGCATTTATTTTTACCTGATTATCCCAGCAACTCCCCCGTTCACATTTTACCAGATCTGGAACTACATATTTGGTGATGTACCAACACCAACGCGTTCAACCAAAAGAACCGAACACAACTCGATTCATTTATTCGACTCTGAGTCGACTGTTTCATTAAAGAATCAGTAGTTTTAAACACGGTGCACTTTCAGATTTACCCTCAGCTGGATGTGTTTGTTCACTCAGTGCTGTTACACTCTGCATGGCAGGTCGGTTTCAAAACCCATAATAGATGCTCTTTAATAACGTAAAGCTAACATTAAAACAATATTGGTGCTCACTGAACTGAACTGAACTGAACTAAAGCTCTGACAACTGAACTACACTGTTTTAATTCACTATAATCTTGTATGTGAAGCTGCTTTGATAAAGGTGAAGTGAGTTGAATTAGTTCATTGTTCATAATGTAGGATAACACAAAATCCCACTTTCCATTCCTCAGTGCAACTCAAAATATGAGTGAAACTGAAATATGAGCTTACAAAAAGGGAAACGATGCAAAGCTTTTGGATTCTTTGAATCAACTGAATCAAATTCTTCAGGAAGTGAATTGATTGATGTAGGATAGTTCAGTCAGAACACTGTAAATGAAGCAAAACTCAGTGTAAACTTGCAGAAAGCATCAGCTGCACACACACATACTGAAAGAACAGTGTGATTATGTGCTATTTTATTATTAAAGAGTTCTATTAAATAGAGCATGGCGAATAATCTTCCTCAGTAAACAAACAGAGTATGCAGTCATAATACACACGTCAGGATTATTCCATCAGACCCACTGAAAGACTAAACATTCTTACCCAAAATTCATTATTTTATGATGATAAGTGGGGCGTCACGGTGGCGCAGTGGGTAGCATGATTACCTCACAGCACTCAGATCTCTGGTTTGAGTCCCGGCTGGGTCAGTGCGTGTTTCTGTGTGGAGTTTGCATGTTCTCCCCGTGTTGGCTTGGGTTTCCTCCGGGTGCTCCGGTTTCTCCCACAGTCCAAACACATGCGCTATAGGGGAACTGATCAACTACACTGGCCGTAGTGTATGAGTGTGTGTGTGAATGAGTGTGTATGGGTGTTTCCCAGTACTGGGTTGCTGCTGGAAGGGCATCCGCTGCATAAAACATATGCTGGATAAGTTGGCGGTTCATTCCGCTGTGGTGACCCCTGATAAATAAAGGGACTAAGCTGAAAAGAAAATGACTGAATGATGTATTGCTGGATTGAACCGCATGTTATGACATTACAGCATGCTGTTGGTGGAATTCATTATTGGATTATTAATATGGATATAATGTGTTAAACAAACATGACTTGAAGGAGTGTGTGCATTAATCAGTGTTCATATGAATATTAGAAAACGCTTGAAAATGCTTTAAAATGCTTGAAAATGGAAATGTGCTGTCATCATTGATCTTTCAAAATATTTAACAATTTAAACCAAATTTTAAAAATCCTAATAAAGAGAGAAAATTGCAGTAATTTGATGTTTGACTTGGAGTAATTATGCCATGAAGTGTGTTTCTTAGAATACTAATAATACTTTACTGTAGTGTATACTGTATACTGTGCTGTAGAATACTATAAGAAGGAGCGTCTGATATAATGTGATCAGGTGTGTGTGTAAATATGTCATTTGCCAACCTTGTAAAGTGCTGTAATGGTTGAAGATGTACCTGGAAATGGCTGAAATTAATTTTAGAAAAGGTGAAGAACACTGATGAACACTGATGAACACTGATGAACTCTGATGAACACTGATGAACACTGATGAACACTGATGAACACTGATGAACACTGATGAACACTGATGAACACTGATGAACACTGATGAACTCTGATGAACACTGATGAACTCTGATGAACACTGATGAACACTGATGAACACTGATGAACACTGATGAACACTGAAGAACTCTGATGAACACTGATGAACACTGATGAACACTGATGAACACTGATGAACTCTGATGAACACTGATGAACACTGATGAACACTGATGAACACTGAAGAACTCTGATGAACACTGATGAACACTGATGAACACTGATGAACACTGATGAACACTGATGAACTCTGATGAACTCTGATGAACACTGATGAACACTGATGAACTCTGATGAACTCTGATGAACACTGATGAACACTGATGAACACTGATGAACTCTGATGAACACTGATGAACACTGATGAACACTGATGAACACTGAAGAACTCTGATGAACACTGATGAACACTGATGAACACTGATGAACACTGATGAACACTGATGAACTCTGATGAACTCTGATGAACACTGATGAACACTGATGAACTCTGATGAACTCTGATGAACACTGATGAACACTGATGAACACTGATGAACACTGAAGAACTCTGATGAACACTGATGAACACTGATGAACACTGATGAACACTGATGAACTCTGATGAACACTGATGAACACTGATGAACACTGATGAACACTGAAGAACTCTGATGAACACTGATGAACACTGATGAACACTGATGAACTCTGATGAACTCTGATGAACACTGATGAACACTGATGAACTCTGATGAACTCTGATGAACTCTGATGAACACTGATGAACACTGATGAACACTGATGAACTCTGATGAACACTGATGAACACTGATGAACTCTGATGAACACTGATGAACACTGATGAACACTGATGAACTCTGAT
>NC_141039.2:325000-327500 GCF_052040795.2 Danio rerio
TGTGTGTGTGTGTGTGTGTGTGTGTGTGTGTTTGTGTGTGTGCGTGTGTGTAGTTGTTGCGCAGTCTGTACGCGGCGGGCGTCAGTGACGGCTCTGCAGGTGTCTGCATTCAGCAGGTGCAGGAGAAACTGTGTTCAGTAGCAGGAGAGATCAGCACACTCATAGACCAGCAGCTGCAGGTACACACACACACACACACACACACAAATATACACACATTTAACTGAACACACACTCTCTCTCTCTCTCTGAACACACACACTCTTAACACACACATGTATATCTAACCGAACACACAGACTAACTGAACACATTTAGACACAAACACGATGAACACACACTGAGCACACTCTAACACCTCTTTGTGTGTATGTGTGTGTGTGTGTGTGTGTATGTGCGTGCGTGTGTGCTCAGGCTCTGCTGGTGTCTATGCTGGACTCAGCTCAGAGTGTGTGTCCGGGTGTGATGCAGCAGAAGTGTTTGCGCGCTGATCTCCTACGCAGCAGCGAGGGCAGAACGAGTGTGTCCAAAACCTTCATCACCAACACCCTGCTGGAGCAGTCGGCCGTCGACATCCTTAACAAGACCAGGTGAACACACACACACACACACACACACACAAATTGAAGTTTGCATGTTCTCCATGTTCTTCTCTGTGTGTTGGTGTGGGTTTCCTCCGGGTGCTCTGGTTTCCCCCACAGTCCAAACACATGCGCTATAGGGGAACTGATCAACTACACTGGCTGTAGTGTATGAGTGTGTGTGTGAATGGGTGTTTCCCAGTACTGGGTTGCAGCTGGAAGGGCATCTGCTGTGGAAAACATATGCTGGAGTAGTTAACAGTTCATTCCACTGTGGTGACACAAGGTATAAATGTAAATATCTATGCAACATAACAGTTTTGCATACTGTGTGCGTGTGTGTGTGTTACGCCCTCGGGGCGAAACAAGTAAAAAATAAGAGGGGGAAGCCAAAAATCACGTTACAAAAGTTTTATTTAAGCCCACTGTGATCAAACATTAGGCAAGAACGCCCCGCCAACTCGCACGCCGCTGGTCTCCGTCCCAACCCTTAGCCGGAAGAATCAGACTCTCAAACAGTGGCAGGACGCTGATAAAAGAGCGCTCACTTAGACTCAGGTGTTCCCCATCCACCTGATTATGCCCCGCAATGTTACAGCGCATCTGTAGAGGGAGCAAAACAGACACACAGACAGACACGGCAGACAAATGACAGCGCAGCAGGCGTCACAGTGTGTGTGTGTGTATGTGTGATCTTGATTCTATTATTTTGTTTCACTAGTGTGTGTTTGATAGTTGTAATTGTGTGTGTGTGTGTGTGTGTGTGTCAGTGAGGTGAAGCTCAGCATGGCGACGAGTCTCTCGGATTACATCACTGATGAGATCCTGCAGTCTCTGACCCGCTCACAGCAAACTCTGGTGAGATTAACACACACTGCGCACTGTCATAGCAGAGGTGTGTGTGTGTGTGCGTGTGCGTGTCTGCTAAATGAATAAATGTGTGTGTGTGTGTGTGTGTGTGTGTATGTGTGTGTGTGTGTGTGTGTGTGTGTGTGTGTGTGTGTGTGTGTATGTACTGTTTTCATATATTATATATATATGTGTGTGTGTCAGGCGGCTCACCTGAACAGGAGAGGTCAGCCGCCGCTGCTCCATCACAACTCGCAAGAGCCAGAAGTGACAGACGAGAGAGAAATACAGACAGACAACATGATCCAACCTGAAACAGAACCACAGGTACACATACACACAGGCACACACACACAAACACACACACACACACACACACACACACACACAAACAGAACTACGAACTCTTATATGTGCAGTGCATTATCACACTCTCTTCTGTATGTGTGTGTGTGTGTTTGTGTGTCCAGCGGACTCATAAAGCCAAGAGGAAGAGCATCCACAGCCGCATGTTCAGACCCATGTCTTCTGCCTTCGGTGGGTGTCATGAACAGATCAGGCTTGATGATTGGTGGACGTATTCTGATGGTTAATTGTGTGTGTGTGTGTTTGTGTGTTTGTGTGTATGTATGTGTGTGTGTTTGTGTCTGTGTCTGTGTGTGTGTGTGTGTGTGTGTGTGTGTGTGTGTGTGTGTGTGTTAATTGTGTGTGTGTCAGAGCTGGACTTTGATCTGTGTAAGGCGTTAGAGGGCGTGTCCATCTTTGTGGATGATTTGCCTCTGCCTCCGCCTCTTTCCCCGACTCCACCCCTTCCGCCACCAGAGACCCCACTCCCAGTGGAGGCGGAGCTACCTCAGATTCAGCCTATGAGATTCAGTGATGTGCCCACTGGAGACACGCCCACTCTACAGCACATCACCAAATCCAGACCGCGGAGAACCAAGAGGACCAAACCCAGCAGAGCCGCCGTGAGCACAGTAGGATTATTGTTGTAGTATTATATGTGGGCAATAGTTTAAGCCCCCATAAGAATTTGTTTCTCAATTGTCTACAGAGCAAAGCACTGTTGC
>NC_141039.2:332500-375000 GCF_052040795.2 Danio rerio
ACTACACTGGCCGTAGTGAATGAGTGTGTGTGTGAATAAGTATGTATGGGTGTTTCCCAATGATGGGTTGCAGCTGGAACCAAATCATATGCTGGAATAGTTGGCGGTTCATTCCACTGTGGCGACCCCTGATTAATAAAGGAACTAAGGTGAAAAGAAAATTAATAAATGAAAGGTTTATGACAAATGATAACCAAAACCAATAATAAATATATATTTAAAATAATGAAATAATATTTGTAATTGTTTATAAAATTTAAATCTTAGAAGAAATATAATATTTCATACACAAAGAAAATAGTGAAATTGTTCTTGTTTACTCGAGCCGTGTCATTTTATAATCACAGAGATACTATTATATTTTTATTAATATAACATCAACGCATATATCTGTTCATATTAATGTTTTTTCCACTTTCAGTGTAATTTGGGTAAAGATTTAGGATTTTTAAAATTGTAGTCTATTTAAAAATGTAAAAATGTAAGTGTATTTGTTATTGAATAATAGACTGGATCAGAATCATGGATTTTACAGAAAACAGTAAATAATGATCATAATTGTCTTGTGTAAAAAACACAACATTGAAGAGACTCCCTCAAAATCTGTAAATCACTTTGAGAGCAGTGCAAAGCACTATATAAATACAAAATATATTATTATTATTCATATTATTAAAGAGATGGAGAAGCTTTGATCTGCTGTGGTTTGAATGAGAAGAAAACCCTTCAATAACCCTCTCATCATCATTATTATTATGAACAGTTCAACTGTAATGTTATTATAGATATGTTATATTTGTGGAATTATTATAAAGATTATTGGAATATGCATTACACGAAAACAATATTTCCTCTTTTATTTTAAAGTGTTGTAGTGTTGCCTGCTGTTTCTTTGTAGTAATGTGAAGTGTCTGAATAATGTTTTGATGTGTTCATTTTTAGATTCAGTATTTTCAGAGTTTTTGTGATTATTTTGTGTTTAGAACCTTTAAAATTGTACAATGTATATTCACAGTCGAGAATAAAAACATGTCATCTGTAATCACTTGTGAAACTCACTGGCCATTTATTGCATTTTGTTTTAATAATTGATTATAATTGACATTTCTGTATACATCTGATTAGTATTTAATATACAGTTGAAGTCAGAATTATTCGCCCCTCTTTGATTTTGTTTTTCTTTTTAAATATTTCCCAAAATATGTTTAGCAGAGCAAGGAAATGTTCACAGTGTGTCTGATAATATTTGTTCTTCTGGAGAAAGTCTTATTTGTTTTATTTTAGCTAGAATAATTTAATATTAATTTTTTAAACACCATTTTTTAGATTTTTTTCCGATAGTCTACAGAACAAACCATCGTTATACGATAACTAGCCTAATTACCCTAACCTGCCTAGTTACCCTAATTACCCTAACTTTACCCTAATTACCCTAGTGAAGCCTTTACATGTCACTTTAAGCTGTATAGAAGTGTCTTGAAGAATATCTAGTCTAATATTATGTGCTGTCATCATGATGAAGAGGAAATAAATCAGTGATTAGAGATGAGTTATTAACACTGTTATGATTAGAGATGTGCTGGAGAAATCTGCTCTCTGATACACAGAAATTGGGGGGAAAATAAACAAGGGGGCGAATAACTCTGACTTCAACTGTACATATATATATATATATACAGGACTTGTGTGTTTGACAAGTAAATACTATTTCATTCTTGATGCATTAAAATTGGACATTTAATTGAGTGCTGTTTAACTTTCCTTCTAATTATTTTTTATTCACTAACTAATCTTTTTTAACAATGTCCCGCAGTTTAGATGGAGCTTCTGGCTGTTGTGTAGATCGTGTATTGTCATATGTGTGTGTGTGTGTGTGTGTGTGTGTGTGTGTGTGTGTGTGTGTGTGTGTGTGTGTGTGTGTGTGTGTGTGTGTGTGTGTGTGTACTGATAAAGAAGGAGAACTGGGAACGACTGGAGGTTCGGGTTGTTGGGTAAATTGTGTTGTCATGTGTGTTGTGTAGATTGTGTGTTGTGTGCACTGATGCTTCATTATGTGTGTGTGCTGATGAAGGAGGAGCCGCTGGAGCTTCTGGTTGTTGTGTAGATTGTGCGTTGTGTAGATTGTGCATTGTGTCCACTGACACCTCATTATGTGTTTAGATGGAGGAGGAGCCCCGGGAGCTGCTGGAGGTTCTGGTTGTTGTGTAGATTGTGTGTTGTGTGCACTGACGTCTCATTATGTGTGTGTGCTGATGGAGGAGGAGCCGCTGGAGCTTCTGGATGTGCAGCTGTGTTTGTGTTTCAGTCATGGAGAGCATCTTCAGAGATCTGACCGCCGCTGCGTTTCTGCAGTGCTGGACACGCTTCAGCCGCGGTGAGTCTCACACTCACACACACACACACACACACACACACTCACACACACCTGCTGACCTGTGCTCCCGCAGATGAGGGCTCCATCCAGACGCAGAAGTTGGAGGCGTTCCTGCAGCAGCTGCTGAAGAGCCTGAAGACGGTCAGTGCCACTCTTACTCCACTAAACTCACTCTGATGTACTCTCGTCTACACATAAAGCGCTCATGATGAACTGAATATCATCTGAAAGCTTCACATTTCTAGTCTTCATACCTAATAGATAGATATCACTGGGCTGCAGTTATTTATTAATAAGTCACGAGTATCCTCACCTCAGTTGTAAACATTACTTTGCTACAGCAATCACCATCTTCATTAGGTTTGGAGTTTACAGTTTCTCTAAATTGACTCTGATATCACCAAACTGCACATGCTGCTGTAGAATGTGATGTCTGCTTTACAAATATTGCATAAAGTATGAAAACGCATGGTTCATATCCCTCATACACACACAGAAGCAGAGGAAGCCCTTATATGATCAGCAGTGTAGCGCCGTACTGCGTCCAACTTAAATCTAGTCATGTCATTTGTCCAGATATTTGGTTTATATTTTATATTTAATGAAAGTCAATTTCAGACTAAAAGGGTTTTGCTTATATATATATATATTTAATAATATAATATAAAATATATATATTTTGTTGTAATATATTTAAATATACATTTATTGTTTCATTATTAACACTGTGTTGTCGCTGCATGTTGTGTTGTGATGTCTGTGTATTGTTGTGTGTTGTGTCGTTGTATTGTGTTGTATGTTACTGTGTGTTTTTTGTGTGTTGTATTGTACAATTATGTGTCATTGTATCATTGTATTGTGTGTTTGTGAGTTACATTATGTGTGTGTGTGTGTGTGTGTGTGTGTGTGTGTGTGTGTGTGTGTGTGTGTGTGTGTGTGTGTGTGTGTGTGTGTGTGTGTGTGTGTAGTGTGCAGTATCGGCGCAGCAGCTGCAGGCTGTGTGTGAGTGTGTTGTGTCCCGCTGTGTCGTCACTGATGGACTCCTGCAGATGCAGCAGGTAAGAGAAGATGATTAATATTATTGTTATTATGGTGATGATGATGATGATGATGGTGATGATGAAGGTGATGATAATGGCTGATCTTCTGCCATTCTGAGGTGGCGGCGGCAGTTCTTCCAGAACAGGAGAACTTCCTGCTGCTGTTCCGCATGGAGACACGCCTGGACAACAGTGTAGAGTTCATGAGGGTGTGTGTGTGTGTGTGTGTGTGTGTGTGTGTGTGTGTGTGTGTCTGTGTGATTTTGTGTGTGTGTTTGTCTGCATGTGTGTGTGATTGTGTGTCTGCATGTGTGAGAGGTTTATGGCTGTGTGTTTGTCTGTCTGCGCTTCTGTGTGTGTCAGTGCATGTGATTGAATATATGTGTATGCGTGTGAGTGTGACTGTGCGTGTGTTTGTCTGTGTGGGATTGTGTACTTGTCTGTCTGTCTGTGTGTGTGAGTGTGTGTGTGTGTGAGTGTGTGTGTGTGTGTGTGTCAGCATGCTGAGTTCATCTCTGCTTCTGTTCTCAGATCTGGCGCTGTTATGACGCGGACAGCAGCGGATACATCTCTACTGCAGAGCTGAAGGTGACGCTGGCTGATGATGAGTATGTGCGCAGGTGTGTGTGTGCGCAGGTGTGTGTTCACCCCTGTGTTCTCTGCTCTTCAGGGTTTCCTCCAGGATCTCCTCCATCAGCATCACACACAGGTCACCCCGGCCCGACTGGAGGAGTACACTATCACCATGGTAACCACACACACACACACACACACACACACACACACACACACTGCAGTTGATTCTGCCATAGACACGCGTGTAAAGCTCTCCTGACATCAGGTTTGATGTGAAACAGTCATTGTGTCCGTCTCCAGGTTGTCTTGATGACCCGTTTTCCTGTTTTGAATCTCTTCATCTGAACTCATCAGCATGTTTACAGCACATCAGGAGAGTTTAAACAAGAAGTAAACACACAAGAGAGGAGAGGAAAGCACACACACGCTGCGGATGTGTCTGGATGATTCTCTCTGTGTTTCAGATCAAGATCTTTGACCAGAACCAGGACGGCCGACTGGATCTGAACGACCTGGCCAGGTGATGCTGCTCTCGGTCACATGGGTAGTGTTTAGGGTGGGGTAATAGTAACTCTGGAGACCCCAAAAGGGCATGGGTCCTTAGAATTGTCCTAACTGTCCCCCTTAGCGGCGCCCCTGGTCTTCAGTACATCTATAATGTAGTGCAGGGGTGCCCAGAGTTTACTTCCAGCCCAAACCAAACACACCTGGGCTAGCTGATCAAGCTCTGACTAGCCTTTCTAGAAGCATCCATGCAGGTGTGTTGAGGCAAGATGGAAAACTAAATGCTATTGGCTGTTTTCATCAAGGGGAGGAGTTACTCTATGCCCCGCCCTCTCTTCATGTTTCAGCTGATTATGTCAAACATCCAATAATAAATGCAGATGTGTTGACCTTTGAGCTGATGAAAGCATTGTTTGATTGATCTGCTGATTCTGTGATGTGATTGGATGTTCAGGATTCTGGCGCTGAAGGAGAACTTCCTGCTGAAGTTTGAGATGCAGGTGAGGGAGTCCACCTGATTTAATAATATGATATAATATAATGTAATATAATATAATATAATATAATATAATATAATATAATGTAATGTAATAATCAGTGTGTGTGTGTGTGTGTGTGTGTGTGTGTGTGTGTGTGTGTGTGTGTGTGTGTGTGTG
This sequence comes from Danio rerio, assembly GCF_052040795.2. Classification (NCBI taxonomy): domain Eukaryota; kingdom Metazoa; phylum Chordata; class Actinopteri; order Cypriniformes; family Danionidae; genus Danio; species Danio rerio. The sequence goes on from NC_141039.2 coordinate 337,651, forward strand.
TGTGTGTGTGTGTGTGTGTGTGTTCAGGCCTGCAGTCAGGAGGATCGCCGCAGAGACTTTGAGAAGATCTTTGCTCATTATGACATGGTGAGAGCAGAGTCAGTGTTTAGGCAGGAGTCCTTTACACTGATGTGTGTATTAAACAATGATCGCTGGTGTGTGCTTTTACTTTACATTTTTGATAAAGTTGTGGTGAATTTGTGAAACTTTAGTTTGAGTGTATTGCGGTGTTTGCACAGTGTTAGAAAACTAACACACACACTATAGTTCAGTTAAGCCGTTTGTGTATATTTGTGTATTTCTGCTGTTTGTGTGCAGATTTCTAATCCTAGTGTGTGTGTGTGTGTGTGTGTGTGTGTGTGTGTGTGTGTGTGTGTGTGTGTGTGTGTGTTTGTGTTCATGTTTTTTGGTGTGTATTTTGTGGCATATGTGTGTATGTTGTGTATGTGTGCGTGTCTTTGTGTTGTGTGTATTTTGTGTGAATATGTGCATGTTTTTTGGTGTGTGTGCATGTTTTTGTGGTGTGTGTGCATGTTTTTGGTGTGTGTGTGTGTGCATGTTTTTGGTGTGTGTGCATGTTTTTGTGGTGTGTGTGCATGTTTTTGGTGTGTGTGTGTGCATGTTTTGTGGTGTGTGTGTGTGTGTGCATGTTTTGTGGTGTGTGTGTGTGTGTGTGTGTGCATGTTTTGTGGTGTGTGTGTGTGTGTGTGTGCATGTTTTGTGGTGTGTGTGTGCATGTTTTTGTGGTGTGTGCGCATGTTTTGTGGTGTGTGTGTGTGTGTGTGTGTGCATGTTTTGTGGTGTGTGTGCATGTTTTTGTGGTGTGTGTGCATGTTTTGTGGTGTGTGTGCATGTTTTGTGGTGTGTGTGCATGTTTTTGTGGTGTGTGTGCATGTTTTGTGGTGTGTGTGCATGTTTTTGTGGTGTGTGTGCATGTTTTGTGGTGTGTGTGCATGTTTTTGTGGTGTGTGTGCATGTTTTGTGGTGTGTGTGCATGTTTTTGTGGTGTGTGTGCATGTTTTTGTGGTGTGTGTGCATGTTTTTGTGGTGTGTGCATGTTTTTTTGGTGTGTGTGCATGTTTTGTGGTGTGTGTGTGCATGTTTTGTGGTGTGTGTGCATGTTTTGTGGTGTGTGTGTGTTTGCATGTTTTTGTGGTGTGTGCATGTTTTTTTGGTGTGTGTGTGCATGTTTTTTGTGGTGTGTGCATGTTTTTTTGGTGTGTGTGCATGTTTTGTGGTGTGTGTGTGCATGTTTTTTGTGGTGTGTGCATGTTTTTTTGGTGTGTGTGCATGTTTTGTGGTGTGTGTGTGCATGTTTTTTGTGGTGTGTGCATGTTTTTTTGGTGTGTGTGCATGTTTTGTGGTGTGTGTGTGTGCATGTTTTTTGTGGTGTGTGCATGTTTTTGTGGTGTGTGTGCATGTTTTTGTGGTGTGTGTGTGCATGTTTTTGGTGTGTGTGTGTGTGTGTGTGTGTGCATGTTTTTGGTGTGTGTGCATGTTTTTGGTGTGTGTGTGTGTGCATGTTTTGTGGTGTGTGTGTGTGTGTGTGCATGTTTTGTGGTGTGTGTGTGTGTGTGTGCATGTTTTGTGGTGTGTGTGTGTGTGTGTGTGCATGTTTTGTGGTGTGTGTGTGCATGTTTTTGTGGTGTGTGCGCATGTTTTGTGGTGTGTGTGCATGTTTTGTGGTGTGTGTGCATGTTTTTGTGGTGTGTGTGCATGTTTTGTGGTGTGTGTGTGTGCATGTTTTGTGGTGTGTGTGCATGTTTTGTGGTGTGTGTGTGTGCATGTTTTTGTGGTGTGTGCATGTTTTTTTGGTGTGTGTGCATGTTTTGTGGTGTGTGTGTGTGTGCATGTTTTTTGTGGTGTGTGCATGTTTTTTTGGTGTGTGTGCATGTTTTGTGGTGTGTGTGTGCATGTGTTTTGGTGTGTATTTTTTGTGCATGCATGTTGTTGTTGTTGTGTGCGTGTGCATGTGTGTGTGTGTGTGTGTGTGTCAGAGTAACACCGGTGCTCTTGAAGGTGCAGAGGTTGATGGTTTTGTTAAGGACATGATGGAGCTGGTGAAGGTAAACACTCATCACTCCTCTTATCATTACCATCATTATTATATCTGCTAGATGTCGACCCGGCTGGTCACTGAGGTGTGTGTGTGTGTGTGTGTTTCAGCCCAGTCTCAGCGGGTCAGATCTGGACAAGTTTAAGCAGGTTCTGCTGGGTCACTGCGACCTCAACGGAGATGGAAAGATCCAGAAGAACGAGTTAGCGCTGTGCCTCGGCCTCAAGATCAACCCCTGAGGAGTGTGTGTGTGTGTTTGTGTTTGTGTTTGATGACCGTAATTACATGACATGTTTGTGTGTGTGACAGTAATTAGTGGTCAGTAGTGTGAGAGTGTGTGTCATTACTGTCGGTCAATCACACCCACTCCATTACATCAGCGGGTATGCAAGTGTGTGTGTGTGTTATGTGGTGAGTGTGTGTGTTGTGTAGTGTTTGTGTTTTTGTGTGGTGAGTGTGTGGTGAGAGTGTGTTGTGTAGTGAGTGTCTGGGCGTGTGTGTGTGTGTGTGTGTGTGTGTGTGTGTGTGTGTTCATCATGTACAGAATCTGTTCTGCTCAATATTAATAAATTATGATCAATATCCTGTGAGGAATCAGAGCTGCTGTCCAACAGTGTGAGCACATGTAATGTCCTGAATGTGTGTGTGAAGTGTGTCAATAAAACTGTTACTGCATGTGCTGTCCTCTGTTTTTATTCCAGATATTATTCTGAATTATTCATGTAATCAGGCAATATGTTAAACATCATATCATTTGTCCTTCATTACTCTTGTCTTGATCTTCAGTTTTGATGTGTGATAATCTGCAGTCTCAGAGAATCACATGTAAAATCACTAATAATCTAGATGACTATACGCGCTTGCCTTTGATTGGTTCATTCCAAGCAGCGCTGAGGAAAGTAACGCGAATCACGTGATTTTTGTGAACTACATTAATTGCTGAAATTTGAATATTATGTCACTCGTCTATTAAATGTTAACATCTATAATCTATAAGATTTTGTTTTACTCCCAATAAAGGCAAAAACTAAAATAATTCAGACCGGTTCTGCCATGACAACTTCCGGCTTTGGCACCACAGCACGTGTCAGCGGTGTTTATGTGCGCGCTCTGGAGAAACGCGTGCACGCTTTATTATTATTCTTCTGTTTCTGCTAAACTCGCCATGACGAACTTCAGATTCATAGGTGAGAGATGAGGATTACTGTAGTGGAGTGTGTGTGTGTGTGTGTGTGTGTGTGTGTGTGTGTGTGTGTGTGTGTGTGGTCTTTAGCGGAAGTGCTGGTCTGGTGGGTGTCTATACATCTGACAGTAAATAAATGAATATTAATAATAATAATACTGTATTAATATGATGTTGAGCGCTGATCACCGCTGCTGTACAGGGTTTACAGGAGAGGAGCTCTACAACACTACTGGACACACTGCTGCATAATCTTACTATAACACACACTCCATTACAGAACTACACTCATGACACACTCTGTATGTGTGCTTATATAATATGTGTGTGTGTGTGTATATAATATATCCACTCAGCGGCCACTTTATTAGGTACACCTGACTAGTACCGGGTCGGACCCCTTACTCCTCCAGAACTGTCTGAATCCTTCATGTTGTTGATTCAACAAGCTACTGGAAATATTCCTCAGAGATTTTGCTCCATATTGTCATGATAGCATCACACAGTTGCTGCAGATTTGTCGGCTGCACATCCATGATGCCAATCTCCCGTTCCACCACATCCCAAAGCTGCTCTATTGGATTGAGCTCTGGTGACTGTGGAGGCCATTTGAGTACAGTGAACTCATCGTCATGTTCAGCAGTCTGAGATGATTGAGCTTTATGACATGCTGCGTTATCCTGCTGGAAGTAGCCATCAGAAGATGGAGACACTGTGCTCATAAAGGGATGGACATGGTCAGCAGCAATACTCAGGTAGGCTGTGGCGTTGATGCTCAATTGGTACTAATGGACCCAAAGAAAATCTCCCCCACACCATTACACCACCACCACCAGCCTGAACCGCTGATACAAGGCAGGATGATCCATGCTTTCATGTTGTTGAGGCCAAATTCTGATGCTCGCTCTGAACTGCAGCAGATCCTCTTGATCATGTCTACATGCCTAAATGCAGTGAGCTGCTGCCCTGTGATTGGCTGATTAGACATTTGCGTTAACGAGCAGTTGGACAGGCGTACCTAATAAAGTGGCCTGTGTGTGTGTGTGTGTGAGTGTGTGTGTGTGTATAATATTTGTGTGTGTTCAGATATCGGCATTAATCTGACAGACCCGATGTTCAGAGGAGTCTACAGAGGAACTCAGAAACATGAAGGTAATGAAAACTCCTCGCTGCTGCTGCGTTTAATAAGCGTGTAGGAACAGTATTTTGGCACTTTGACTTGCAGCTGTACGACCACAGATTTACTACACACACCACGGTTTGACTTTCATCAGGGGTGTCTTGTGTGGTGGGACTCTATGTGTGTGTGTGTGTGTGTGTGTGTGTGTGCGCAGATGACTTTGCTGAGGTGGTGGAGCGTGCGCTGCAGGTCGGCGTTCAGAAGGTCAGCACTGATTATTAATGTCATCATCATCATCATCATCATCTTCATCATAATGAGCAGAGACTGAAGCTTCTGTTTGACCACAGTTCATCATCACTGGAGGAAACCTGGAGGACAGCAGAGCAGCGCTGACACTCACACACACCAGAGGTACACACACACACACACACACACACACACACACACACACACACACTTGAGATCAGGTAAAACAGTGAGAGTTGAGTGTTTGTCCACTAGGGGGCGATTGATCACACACTCAAGGGCTCGTTCACACTGAATGCGTCGTTGCTTCTGAAAACACGAATGTGGTGTAATAACACACTCATTAGAAATAGGAAAACAACATGTTATGATAAGTAATGATGCGTGTGTGTGTGTGTGTGTGTGTGTGTGTGTGTGTTCAGAGCAGTTCTTCAGTACAGTGGGCTGTCACCCGACGCGCTGCTCTGAGTTTGATGATCAGGGCTCAGATCAGTATCTGTCGTCTCTGCTGGATCTGACCGTCTCTAACACACAGAAGGTGGTGGCTGTGGGAGAGTGCGGCCTGGGTAAGACACACACACACACACATACACACTCACATGTTCAGCTGATCTGAGCGCTGTGTGTCGCAGATTTCGACCGTCTGGAGTTCTGTCCTAAAGAGACACAGCTCAGGTCAGTGTTTCAGACATGATGATGGTGATGATGATGATGATGATGGTGTTCTTCATCTTCCTCACGTGTGTGTTTCTCTCTCAGATATTTCCAGCTTCAGTTTGATCTGGCGGAGGCGTCTGGATTACCCATGTTCCTCCACTGCAGGAACGCTCACACAGAGTTCATCGGTACTGAAGCTCATGCAGAAGAGTGTGTCACGATGAGTGTGGTAATAAACTCACCGTGTGTGTGTGTGTGTGTGTGTGTGTGTGTGTGTGTGTGTGTGTGTGTGTGTGTGTGTGTGTGTGTGTGTGTGTGTGTGTGTCACAGACATCATGAGGAGGAACAGACAGCGGTGTGTTGGTGGAGTGGTGAGTGATGTGTTCCTCATTCTCAGTGCTTCATTATTCCTCTGTGTTTTCGCTGTTCCTCTGTTGTTTCCTCAATGTTCTTATTGTTTTTTAGTGAATCCTAATTTCTTTCATCCTAAAGGTTTTCTTGTGTTTCCTGGGTGTTTCCTTGTTATTTCCCCATACTGTTTTCCAGATTTTGCTCATTATTTTTTTCATTTTCTCCATGCTCCATCATTTGTTTCAGTGTTTCCTCAAGTTTTCCTGATTGTTTCCTCCTTATTTCCTCAATGTTTCCTCAATATTTCCTCATTATTTCTTCATTGTTTCCTCAGTGTTTCCTGATTGTTTCCTCCTTGTTTCCTCAGTGTTTCCTCAATGTTTTCTCAACGTTTCTTAAGTGTTTTCTTAATGTTTTCTTAATGTTTCCTCAATGACTTTCCAATGTTTCTTCATTGTTTCCTCATTGTTTCCTCATTGTTTCCTGATTATTTCATCCTTATCTTTTTATTGTTTCCTCAATATTTCCTCGTTGTTTCCTCCTTATTTCTTCATTGATTCCTCAGTGATTCCTCAGTGTTTTCTCAGTGTTTCCTCAATATTTCCTCTTTCGTTCCTCGTCGTTTCCTCTTTATTTCTTCAGTGTTTCCTCAATGTTTCCTCCAGTGTTTCTTGATTGTTTCCTCAGTATTTCCTCAGTGTTTTCTTGTTGTTTCCCCTGTATTTTTATTTTTTCCTTGTTGTTTCTTCACTGTTTTCTCAGTGTTTCCTTGCAGTTTCCTCAGTATGATCTCTTGTTTTTCTCTGTTTCCTTGCTGCTTCCTTACTATTTCCTCAGTATTCTCCTTAGTGTTTACTTATTGCTTCCTCATTGTTTCCTCTGTGATTTCCCAGTGTTTCCTTGTTGTTTCCTCAGTTGTCTTCAAGTTTTCCTGTTGTTTTCTAATTGTTTCCTCAGTGTTTGCCTATTGTTTGTTCAGTTTTTCCTCAGTGTTTCCACAGTATTTCCTCTAGTTTTCCTCAGTGTTTCCTTGGTATTTCCTCAGTGTTTGCTCAATGTTTTCTCAGTGATTTCCCAGTGTTTCCTCTTGTGTTTCAGGTGCACTCGTTCGACGGCTCTCAGCAGGACGCGGCGGCTCTTCTTGATCTGGATCTCTACATTGGTATTAACGGCTGGTGAGTGCAGCGTCTCTGAAGGATCTTCATCTCCGGGTTTGTTCATCACTGGCGGGTTTTCCTCCTGTGTTTCAGCTCCTTAAAGACAGCAGAGAATCTGGAGGTGATGAAGTCCATCCCGTCTGACAGACTGATGATCGAAACAGGTGCAGAGGCTCTCATTATTCGTTTATCTGCATCATTCCATGTGATATTCCAATATGTGCATAACATAAGTGTCTGGAGGCAGAGTGAGTGAGTGAGTGTGTGTGTGTGTGTGTTGATTTCCTCTGCAGACGCTCCGTGGTGCGGCATTAAAAACACTCACGCTGGAGCCAAACTGATCAAGACCAGCTTCCCCACCAAGAAGAAGTGGGAGACGGGACACTGTGTGAAGGACAGGAACGAGCCCTGCCACATCATGTGTGTGAGAGACAGAGAGTGTGTGTGTGTGTGTGTGTCCTGCTGAAGACTGTGTGTTTGTATGAGCAAGAATCCTGCTGAAGTGTTTGTGTTCATGCATGTTTAGCTGCACACTCAAATGCTTGTGTGTGTGCGTGTGCGTGTGCGTGTGTGTGTGTGTGTGTGTGTGTTTCAGACAGGTGCTGGAGGTGATGGCCGCTGTCAGGGAGGAGGATCCACTGGATCTCGCTGAAACCATCTTCAACAACACCGACACACTGTTCTTCAAGAACCGCTCATGAGGAAACACTGGCTGTGTATCACACACACACACACACACACCAATAGACATATCTTCAGTAGGACTCTCCCATAACCCCACACACACACACACTCAATAAAAGAAAATATGACAACACACACATGTTCTGTCGTGGCTTATTATCATCATACACCCAAACTATGATGTGTTTATTAACAGAAAAGAAGATGAAGTATAAATAAAACTGAAATATTACATTCATTTGAAGTATTAATATTACTAATTGTAATTAATAAATGCATAACTAAAATTGAAGATAAAGGCACATATATTCTTCAAATAAAATAATGTAAATCGTATTAATATGAAAATAAAAACACATGCAATTTAAAGATGAAATATTCTATTAATGACACTGCACTACAGGCTATGTAGGCCCACTGCTTTATTATTAAACCAGTTAGTTAATATTCATGAGTTGCTCATTAACATAACTGGAACGGTCACGTTTAAAATAAAACATTACAGAAGAACAGATGATTCTACACTACAGAAGTTTGTATTAGGGTTATTAAGAGCATGAGGATTCATACGCAGCTATACTTTATATTAAAGCATTGTATTTTAAACTGAATTATATTAATTAAACACGTATGGAATAAAAGAAGTTTCTTGAATTGAAATATTTTAAAATAGTTTTTTGTCATTGTACAAACAATAATTACAAACACAAAGCACAATTTATCTGAACTACAAACTGAGACATTTTAACTCTTAAAGAAGCTTTGAATAATACTAAAGCCGGGCGCCGGTGCTGTAGTGTAGTATTCTGTAGTCTGCGCATGCGCTCTGCCACTTCCGCGTTCCTCACATAGCAACAGCAGCAGAGCCAAAATGGCGACCGGTGGAGATCCTGCCTGACATCGAACCGAGTCCTGACACCGAGAGCCGCGGTTCCCGGACACCGGCATCAGCGCCATGGCCTCCGCTCACGGGCGGCTGGGTCAGCACTTCCTTGCCGTGCTGGATGTGGTTCTGCGGGTCCCGAGCATCTTTATAATCGACGCCATATTGAACTCGTACTCTGATCCCGGTACCGGATGGAGCGGCGCCGCCGGGAGAGCCCTGATCCGCGCGCTGGGTGAGTGCGGGATTCCATACCGGTGTTAAATCTGCTCTTTTAGGCTTTCTGCTTATCAGCTTATAGCGCTGAAAACACCGGGCCTCAAAACACCACCGACTGACGGACTGACTGACAGCTCGAGCCGCGCGCGTGTTGAGGAAACGGAAACCTGACAGATTCATGCACTGCTGTAGAGCTGACCCTCCACTACACACACACACTCACAATTATATATACTATACACAACATATCAACAATGACACTGCTCATTCAGACAACACATACACAACATCCAAACTACATATCACAACTCAACACACACAGATGACCAGACATACACAGCATATAGACAACATAACAACACTGACACTGCTCAACACACTAACATACACAGATGACGAGAGGTGTACTAAAACATTCAGACAACATATAGACAACATATCAACACTATCAGAGCTCAACACACTAATACACAAAGACGAGAGATGATCTGAAATGTTCAGACAACTAGAGATGTACCGATTCCCCCGACTCACGATTCATAATACAATTTATTTACAAGATAATCTAAAGTAAATTTAAGGTGACGCGTCCTTCATTCTGTTCTTAAACGCAGACATTTTTTGCAAAACGATATATTTTCTGGCATAACTAAATTGCTATTAAAAACAGAATAATATAAACTACTGAAGACTAATAAACTACTAACCCTAATGCAAATACACCAGCTCACACAGTAGCTGATTGCTGACTAATTTCATTGGCTGACGCTGCTATGACGATCGCGTCAGACACTTCAGACACGCCCTCTGTCAAGGGTTGATGCTGAAGCCCATGTGAATCGAGCATATATGGTGCAGATTATGGATGCTGAATGATGTATTGTGCAGCTCTACTGTATCCGTGCTGATTCTCAGTGTTCTGCTGTCTGTCCTGCAGGTATTGTGGTGTCCGGTGTGGTTCTGGTGCTTTCCCAGAAGTCCCTGTTCAAGTTCTACACGCTCTTCATGGCTGTTCTGCTGGGCGCGGCGTCAGTGCTGGTCAACTACTACGCCACGGCACACGCCGACTTCTACAGCGCATACAACAGTGCTGCAGTGCTGCCGCGGGACGGGCCGACGCTCTGGCTAGCGTTAGCGCTGATGCAGCTGCTGCTGGGGTTGGGCTATGTGGCGCTGCTGCGCGTGCGGTCGGTGTGCGCTGCTCTCCTGCTGCTGGACATCATGGCGCCGCTGTGGGGGCTGATACTGGAGCTGCCGGCCGACATGAAGCAGGTGTTAGCGATAGCATCAGGAGTGATCTTAGCAACACACGCCGCGCTAAACCTGCTGCTGAAGCTGAAGTGGTTCTACTACTCCTGCCGCTACGTCTACCTGCTGCTGCGCCACATGTACCGCATCTACGGCCTGCAGCTGCTGCTGGAGGACACCTGGAAGCGCATCCGCTTCCCTGACATCCTGCGCGTGTTCTGGCTAACCCGCGTGACCGCGCAGGCCGTCATCCTGCTGTACGTGGTGCGCGTGGTGCGCTCTGAAAGCGGCATGCAGCTCGGATGGGACGTGTTGTGGGATTTGTCCAGTAATCTGATCATTAGCGGCTGCGACTCGACGCTAACTGTCCTCGGGATGAGCGCAGTCATATCATCTCTAGCGCATTACTTGGGTCTTAGCATCCTAGCGTTCATCGGCTCCACAGAGGAGGAGGATAAGCGGCTGGGGTTTGTTGCGCCCGTGCTGTTCTTCATCCTGGCGCTGCAGACGGGTCTAAGCGGCCTGGACCCCGAGGAGCGGCTGGTGCGGCTCAGCAGGAACATGTGCCTTCTGCTAACGGCGATTCTGCATTTCATCCACGGGATGACGGATCCGGTGCTCATGTCTCTCAGCGCGTCGCACGTGTCGTCAGTGCGCAGACATGTGCCGGTTCTGCTCGTGTCGCTAGTTCTGTTTACGCTGCCGGTCCTGCTCAGTTTCCTGCTGTGGCATCATTACGCGCTCAACACGTGGCTGTTCGCCGTCACGGCGTTCTGCATCGAGCTGTGTCTGAAGGTTCTGGTGTCGCTCACGGTATACGCGCTGTTCATGATGGACGGGTTCTACAATGTGCTGTGGGAGAAGCTGGACGATTACGTCTACTACGTGCGCTCTACTGGCAACGTGATTGAGTTCATATTCGGCGTGATCATGTTCGGAAACGGGGCGTACACGATGATGTTTGAGTCGGGGAGTAAGATCCGCGCGTGCATGATGTGCCTTCATGCGTATTTTAACATTTACCTGCAAGCCAAAAACGGCTGGAAAACGTTCATTAACCGGCGCACGGCTGTCAAGAAGATCAACTCTCTGCCGGAGGTGCGAGGCTCGCGGCTGCGGGACATCGAGGACGTCTGCGCCATCTGCTATCAGGAGTTCGGCTCGTCGGCGCGCATCACGCCCTGCAGCCATTACTTCCACGCGCTCTGCCTGCGCAAGTGGCTGTACATCCAGGACACGTGCCCCATGTGCCACCAGCGCGTCTACATCGAGGACGACACCAGCGAGCGCTCCACCTTCTCTAATAATAACGGATACGGGGCAGCAGGACAGGAGAGGGCGGAGTTTGAGGAGAATGAGGGTGGAGCTGAGGACGGCGTGGCTGCGGCAGGGGCGGAGCCTGAGAACGAGCTGCTGGAGGATAATGACAGTATTGAGTATGACGAGGAGGAGTGGGGAACGCAGCCCGGCGTCACGCTCATCGAGGAGGACTACATTAATGACGACACAGACTCCAACTGAACCAGCGGGGATATTTAAGATCAGGGACGTTGTGTATTTTTTAGATCTGTGGCCAGAAATTGTTCGAGAAATCCATTCTGCATTGATCCTGAGATTTTTGAATTGCGTCGCTTTTTTCGCTTGAATTAATTCTGAGCCTAGTTTACAACAGTAGATGGCGCTCTAGGCTAGTTTACAGCAGCAGATGGCACTCTAGGCTATTTTATAAAAGCAGATGGTGCTCTAGGCTGTTTTAAAACAGCAGATGGTGCTCTAGGCTGTTTTAAAACAGCAGATGGCGCTCTAGGCTGTTTTAAAACAGCAGATGGCGCTTTAGGCTAGTTTACAACAGTAGATGGTGCACTAGGCTATTTTATAAAAGCAGATGGTGCTCTAGGCTGTTTTAAAACAGCAGATGGCGCTGTAGGCTGTTTTAAAACAGCAGATGGCGCTCTAGGCTGTTTTAAAACAGCAGATGGCGCTCTAGGCTAGTTTACAACTGCAGATGGTGCTCTAGGCTAGTTTACAACAGCAGATGGTGCTCTAGGCTAGTTTACAACAGCAGATGGTGCTCTAGGCTAGTTTTAATAGAGCAGATGGAGCTCTAGGCTGTTTTAAAACAGCAGATGGCGCTCTAAGCTAGTTTACAACTGCAGATGCCGCTCTAGGCTAGTTTACAACAGCAGATGGTGCTCTAGGCTAGTTTTAATAGAGCAGATGGAGCTCTAGGCTAGTTTTGAACATCAGCAGGGTGCTGTCTGCAGTAAAAAACGAGCCTAGAGCATGTGTTACTTTTAAAAAAAACTAGCCTAGAGCGCGATCTGCTTTATTAATACTAGCTTTGAGTGCCATCTGCTGTTAAACACTAGCCTACAACAGCATTAGCTGGTGTAATATAGCCTAAAACACCATAGAGCAGATGTTGCTCTAGGCTAGTTTCTAACAGCAGATGGTGCTCTAGGCTAGTTTCTAACAGCAGATGGCTCTCTAGGCTGTTTTTATTAGTGCACATGGCGCTCTAGGCTAGTTTTGAACATCAAATAAGACGGTACCTGCAGTTAAAAACTAGCCTAGAGCATGTTTTACTTTTTTAAAACACTTGCCTAGGGCGCTATCTGCTGTTAAAAACTAGCATAGAGTTCCATCTGCTGTTAAACACTAACCTACAACGCCATCTACTGGTGTAATATAGCCTAAAACACCATAGAGCAGGTGGCGCTCTAGGCTAGTTTCTAACAGCAGATGGCGCTCTAGACTAGTTTTTACCAGCAGCAGATGGCGCTCTAGGCTAGATTCTAACAGCAGGTAGCGTTCTAGGCTAGATTCTAACAGCAGATGGCACTCTAGACTAGTTTTTTACCAGCAGCAGATGGCGCTCTAGGCTAGTTTCTACCAGCAGATGGCGCTCTAGGCTAGTTTCTAACAGCAGATGGCGCCCTAAGCTTGCTTTTAACATCAAGTGGGGCGTTATCTGCTGTTAAAAACTAGCCTAGAGCACCATTTGCTATTAAACACTAGCCTGCAACGCCATCTACAAGTGTAATATAGCCTTAAACACCATCTGGTGTTAAACACTAGCCTAGAGCGCCATCTGCTGTTTAAACTTAGCCTAGAGTCCTTATGCAATTAAAAACTAGCCTAGAGCGCCATCTGCTGTTAAAAGACTAGCCTAGAGCATCAACCCCTAGTAAAAACAAGCCTAAAGCGCCATCTGCTGGTAAAAACTAGCCTCGCAATCCTGAATAGTAATGTATTTTGAGAGGCTCCATGTCAATACAGAATCGTTTTCTCCAATGATTTCTCGACCACAGTTCTAGTATTTTCGTTGTGTTCGTATTAAAAGGGCTGATCATGTGTTTTTCCTGGAGCGCTCTTGCCGATGTTTGGCTGAAGGAGTGAACGCTGAAGAGTGACGCGCTACTGTAATGGCAGTATACCTCCGTATGATCACTACTGGTCTCTTGTGTGACCTCTCGTATAATTGTGTACATTATTGTACATGTAATAAAAGAATGATACACTGACGTAAGACTGCAGAAAGCTGAATCAGCTGTTCATCTCAGCTCCGCCGCTCTCTTCTCACACGCTGTTGCTTTCTGAACACAACTTACAATGCAAATAACAACACATTTCACCATAAACAGAGTACAGCGGTTGGCTTTTCTGATTAAATTCACGATTAAAATGTTTGATTTCAGGTTTAAATGTTGATTTGCCAAGAGGACTGATGTACAGCAATGATCAGCTTTAGTTCTTTTGTAAATAAAAGTTAATTGAGCTGAAGTTCAAGAGGAATCTGGAACTTTGCACTTGATTATATTTTTTTGAATGCTCCTGTTTGTGTTTGTTTTCTCTCAGGTTTTATTTTAATTGATTATATATATATATAACATTTGTTTTAACATTTCAGTTAAATTTAGTATTTAATCTAAATAATGATATTAAAGAAAAAAATATGCCGTCATATTTGACATATTATAAAACTCTATTTAAAGGTCACAGTTTGACTGAAAATACTCATTATTAATTATTAGTATGATTCAAATCAGTAGCATTTACACACCATCATAAAGTCAAACATAATCACGTTTAATTGATTCTGTGACATATTTTAATAGGCAGAGTTCAGAATATGTGTGTGGTTTAATTTTATCCTATACCTTCGTTAAATGAAGGACAAAGATCATCAATCTGCCCATATTTTGACATTTATTTATAACTAAATTTATTTAAAACATTAAAGCTGTCAAGTTATTAAAGGATTTAATAGATGTTATGTGTATATAAATCAATTTTGCACATTTAATATGATTGACACCATTAATGTGATGTCTTTTCTTTGACCCATAGAGTTTTATTTCTTTAATTAATGTTAAATAATGTGCACTTTCATTCAAATGTATTAAAAATGTATTATTTATATTAAAAAATTAATACATTTATTATCAGTTATACTTTATAATGAGTAAAAGGTGCACAAATTAGCTTGTAAAACATGAATGAATGTAAAGATAAATGCAGTATAAACACTATGTAGTGAATGAGGTTATATTTGATGTCTGACCTATGAATTTTAATATTTAAACTATTAATCTTTGTGTATTTTATTTTAATGGTTCATTTCTCCAAATTAGTAACAGTTTTATCCCACTTTTTGAACTAAAGTACAATTTAAGACAGAATATGTTGTGAAAATGTTGTATTGTGCATTAATAGTTACCTATATTATTTTAGTCTATGATATTTAGTCGTAATAAATATATCGTTTTCTGTTTAAAATATATGTTTAATATAATCTTCAGTTGATTTGTTGTATATCCGCGCTCATTTCATCATAGGAAACTAGAGAAGGTGAATCTGAGCTTCAACTTTGACCTTTAGGTGTTGTTTTTCTGCTCATCAGCAAGACTAAACTACATTTCCCATAGCGCTTCCGTCTCTCGGAACTACACTTCCCATCATGCAACAGCAGCGCGATCTTGAGCGTCAGAGGAGCCCGTGGAAAGTCAGTCAGTCAGTCATATAAATGAATCATAATAACGCTGGAATAAGCGCATAACGGCCGCGTGTTTTACTGTAAATAGTAACGGCAAATGGACGCGGTTTGCTGAGGCGCGTCTGGTGTGAGTGTGTGACGGTAACGGTGTTGTGAGGCGCGGGTTGGGTCGCTCGGTGAGGCCGGTGTGTGTGTGTGAATGACGGGAGTGTCTGTGATCATGATCTAACGTTAGAATAGTCGGTGTTTTTCTCTGCTCGTGTGTGTTTCTCGCGCTCTGATGATCCGCTCGGTGTTGCTGCGCGCGCTCGCGGCTCGCCCGCCGTCCGCTCCGGTTCCCGGTCACCTGCACAGATGTTTGCTCGGGACTCACCGGCGGAAAATTAAACCTGAACAGCTGGAGTTACCGAACCAGACGCGGGAGTTCGTGTACAGCCTGAGCCCGGAGACCCGGAGCCGCCTCCTGAAGGAGCTGCAGACCTTCGAGTCCAAGACGGAAGGTAAATTAACGGGCATAGATTACTATGGTAAAGCCCTGAAGTGAGGTAAAGTTAGGATTATATAACAAAGTGACGACTTGTGACACGGTACCCATATTGTTCACCACGCTAACGTTACTCTGAATATTGAGATGGTGTGAATTAGCACGCAAGTATGACTTTAAAACAGCTTTAGCACTATTTAAAGTCCACATGAAATCAAAACTAACCATTATGGATTCTGTTAGCTCACACTGCCAACAACTCATCTGTGCAGGTCATTAAGAAAAACAAAATAGTTTGCCCTTCTAATTTTTAATTGAAGTCTGAACATGCTCTTCTGTTTGTTTTATGTTAAATTCTCAGAATACCTCTGTATTGTGAGTGGTTAACATACTTAACCACGCCCCTTAAACTGTCAACAATCAGAAATGGTGAGGAGGAGGAGGAGTCTGTTAGGTTGGAATAGCTCTTAACCCTTTTCCCCATATTTCTAAATGAAAGGCCTGCTTTATTACATCCAATCAGCTTGCAGTACAAAAAACAAGCCACGCCCACTGTTGTCTTATTCAATATTCTTTTTGTCAAACTGTGCCTCAATACAAAAATAAAAACAAACAGTTGCAGCATCCGGACTTTAAAGTTTTCGCGAAGTGTTTTTGCAATTTTTAGTTAGTGTTTGACATAATCTTAACTGAAATATAAATATAATAGCCACTCCCCTTTTTTCAACAGCGAATAGCATCAAAGTCCCTCTAAGGCAAGTCATTTCACTTGGTGGCCATTTTTGAAATGCCTCTCGGGCAGGATTGCTTGCGCATTCTGTTTGAATGGTTTGAATCATATCCAAAACTACTAGCCAAGCTTACGATTACCTTTCATTTTACGAGTTAAACAACAACTGTCTCTCTAGTTTCATTTCTAAATGTTCGTATCATACAAAATCTACAGAAACTCACGTGTGGTCCAAGCCCCTCCCCCAGAGAATTTTCATTCTATTGCGATCGCTGATTGGCTCCTGTACTAGAAGGCGGGCTTTATTTGCCATATAGCGATTGCTGATTGGCTCCTGTACTAGAGGGCGGGGCTTCACTCGCCATATTGACAGTTACACTTTTACTCATTCAGTAAATGACATGACTAGTGTATTCTATAGTCTTTGATCCGACGGACATTAAAGCTCCCGTGAAATGTTCCTGCAATTTTTTATTCAATGTTTGACGTAATCTCAACCGAAATATGAAGGCCCCTCCCCTTTTTATCACAGCTCTTAGCGAGAATGGTTGAGATCGAGCACACCAAATGAAAAGCCAACCAGAAGAAGGGATGAGGCATGAAAGGCTACTAGAGAGCATTTGATTGGTCAGAAGATTTGATGTATGAGGAGACCCGAAAAAAAAGCTTGATCCATTTAGGTGGAAGAGACAAACTGTAAACTGTAGATGTTTATATCAGGTTTATTTCTGCTACATGAGAATTTTGTCTGTTGTGTAGACACTAGATTATAGAGATCCTAACATCCAAACATTTTATTTTATGTTCATGGGACCTTTAACGTTTGACTGATCAGTGGTGTATTTTAATAATCGTTGTCTGCTAATGTGATTTCTCTATATAGAATACTTGTGTTTTGAAGGAGAAAGTCAGAATGTGTGATTTTAAACCAACTTTAAACCCTGAGTGTGTATGAGCACAGTGAGAGTTCAGTATCTCACAGCAGCCTGAGGTGTCCTAACCCAAACTTAACCAGACTTGTTGACCAGATAACCACCCGCTGGCTTAACCATTCACCATCTGATGCCAGCAGTACATGTGTATGTGGTGTCAGTGCTGAGTTTGGCTAAAGGTGTGCTCTGGGGCTGCACAATATATGGTTCAGGGTTCATACTGGAGCTTTGACATGGCATTTTCCAGGCCTGGAAAAGTTTTGGAAAAACAGAAAAACCCACAAAGTTTTAAAAAATTCATGGAATTTTAGTAGTAAAAATGTGTATGAACCCTGCTGGTTTCAGGATGGATATCACAGTCACATCACAGGATCTGCAGTGTTGAGTCTGGATTATAGTTGATCATCTGCAGAATACTCCAGCATGAGAAATTGTACTGTTTGTAACCTTAATAATGATTCATTTTATTTCTGAAATGAGGATAATGTATTTTACACTTGATTATCAAATCACCCAAAGCATTCTGCTGTGTTGTGTTGTGATGTGGTGTTTGTCTGTTGTAGCTGTGAAATATCTATAATCATTCAGCGGAGTGATATGGATCTGTAATGCACTGTAAACCTGCCGGAACTACTTTAGCTGTGCCTGACTATAACCAAACACCTGAGAATTAATCCACAATTAATCCAAAAAAGATGGCGATCTCGATTCGACCCCCTAGACGATCTTAATCCAGCATTTCTACAATTCTGCCAATCATATTTTCAAGTTCAGGAGAGAAGCAAAGGCGGCCGCACGAGTCTTTTCAGTGTTTTACATACATTGCTCAGCGACTTGGACACCTCCAAATAATGTTAAAAGTGTCACATACTGTATTTATAAGGTATAATTCACCTATAAGTGTCATTTCTGTCTCAATATAATGCTGTGTTTGGGAAATCACGTGACGTGAGCTGCTATCACAGAGAGTCTAATGATAGACGCGCACACATCTACTTTAGTGAACAGAACCTGCATATGTTGTGAGTAACAGGTAATACAGATGTCAATAATCTTGAGTTTGTGAGAGTTTGAGAGCCGTGTGTGAAGTATGAACAGCACTTAGCAATAAAAATGAAACCAAAAGTGTGCAGATCATTTAAATGATCTTATAGCATTATAGAGTTATGACTGCGACAAACATCTGATATAGATTTTCTTTCATAGCGAACACACAGCTGTGCATGAGAATAAATGTTTACAGTGTCAGTATCACCACTCTAGCCTATATAATGTCGACTTTAGCAGTGAATTAAATGATTTAATAATGTTCTCAATGACTGCAAGCATACCTCAAACACAATTCAACATCAGAATATTATAAGTAGAATAGAATTATTTAAAGAAACCAGTAGACCTGCACATATTATTATCATTGTTTTACCATGTGTTTGAGAAAAAACAATAATAATATCCAACTCATATTAACCTTTATTTTACATCTTTATTCAAGCAAAACAATCTCCATTCTCATTTTAGCCAGAATCCTGCAGCTCTGCTGAGAATGACCATCAGCCAATCAGAATCCAGCGTTTAGCAGAGCTGTAGTGTAAAAGCAGTAGACAGACAGTACTGCTGATGATTATACTGTGCTCAGTGTGGAGCCGTGTCAGAGTTCAGCTTGAACATGTTTGGACTCTGTCCTTCAGCATGTAAAGGTCAGCGGAGAAGAGAGAATAGAAATATTCAGCTTGCTGAGATAAATCATGGAGAACACGGACACTGTTCCTGTCTCATCCTGCACACAATATTAATAACGTTTTTTAAATAAACCGTGGCTCAGTTGTGTTGCACTGTCGCCTCACAGCAAGAAGGTCTCTGGTTTGAGTCTCAGCTGGGTCAGTGTGTGTTTCTGTGTGGAGTTTGCATGTTCTCCCCGTGTTGGCGTGGGTTTCCTCCGGGTGCTCCGGTTTCCCCCACAGTCCAAACACATGTGCTATAGGGGAACTGATCAACTACACTGGCTGTAGTTTATAAGTGTGTGGGTGTTTCCCAGTACTGGATTGCAGCTGGAAGGGTATCTGCTGTGTAAAACATCTGTTGGAATAGTTGGTGGTTCATTCCGCTGTGGTGACCCCTGATAAATAAGGCACTAAGCTGAAGGAAAATGAATAAATGACTATATTTGAATGGTAATGCTCATGGTGGATTTGTGTGACCTGATTTACCAGATGATAAACTGATTATTTATAAATGCACATTTTGGCTGAATTCATCTTTCACATTCTGTTATAACAGCATGAAGAGTTCAGATGAAAAATCCTCTTAGTGCCATATGAAGTTTTCTTCTAAAATACATTTTTTTGAGACTGCTGTATTTATGTTCACTAATTCACATTAAAAATAACGAAACTAACTAATATTAATTGAAATAAAAAGAAAATTACTCCACTTATACATAGTAGCCTGAGAAAAAATACTAATGTTAGGATAAAAATACAGAAGTTTTTGCATCTGAACTCTTCATATATTAATCCACCACTGCATGTGTGTGTGTATGTTGAGTGATGATGAGCATCAGCTGATGTTCCTCAGGCGCTGGTTGATGATGTCATGTGACTGGTGTGACCTCTGAGAAACTGCAGATTCAGGAGAAAACACACAGACCTGATCAAATCCCTGAGCTGAAGCTCATCTGAACAGGGCAGAGGAAAACAAGAGTACACTGACGTGATATTTAGTGTTTAATTAAAGCTCTAATGAGAGTTTTGCAGATTAGGAAAGAATTCACTCACAGAGTCTCGCTGTGTTCGCATGAGTTATGTCAAATATTAAGCTGATATTATAGTTCATATTCTTGTGTATTTTAAAGCACTTTGTTTGTAAATGTAATTTGATGCAGACCCAAAGTGGGATGCCTTTGACACACACACACACACACACTCACACACACGCTCAGGTTTCCTCCTCATGTGCTGGTTGTGTGTCCTGCAGTGTTTATGTTTGTGTGTTCGTGAAGCTGCTGTTGCTATGGTGCTTGTGGTGATGCAAGTCATGTGATTACTTTCACAAGTATGCTGTGTGTGCATTTCTCCAAGTGTGTGTGTAGGGTGTACACATATATGTGTGTGTGCAATGGTATATATAAATATGCGTGTGTGCATGGGTGTTTCCATGAGTATATATATGTGTATGTGTTTGTGTGTGCATCTGACCTTCTCTCGTCCACTAGTGTGTTTCCACTCACTCCAGAATATAATGATTCAGATCTTCTGTCTGTCACTCAAACTGGATTTTCTGGATTGTGTGTGTGTGTGTGTGTGTGTGTGTGTGTGTGTTCGTTCACGTGTGTGTTCACGTGTGTGTTCACTATAGACGTGATCAGGGCTCTGTCCACTTCTCATCTCTGATACAGCTCCCTCTAGTGTGCACTGTAGTGTGTTCTATCGTTTAGTTTGTAGTGCAGTGTACTGTAGTTTGGACTATTGTATTTAATGTAACCTATAGTATAGTGTGTAGTCCGGTCTGTAATCTGTAGTGTACATTAATGCAGTGTAGTGTAGTATACATATAGTGTACATTATAGGCCATGGTGTAGTTTGTATAGTGTAGTGTGTATTAAAATCTGTTGTGTAGTGTAGTGGGCACTATAGTCTGAGGTGTACTGTGGACTGTAGTGAGCACTGTATTCTGTGTTGTAGAATTACTCAGTGAAGGCTAGTGAATCTGGTCTAGTCTGCTTCAGTGTTGTGGATTCAGAGATGAGGCCTGTTCAGCAACTCGAGCACAGTTTGAGAGCATAAGCATACTTCAAGCTCACATGAAGAATCAGTATTCACCGCATCATTTAAAATCTGTGTTTTATGTGTTGACATGATTATACGTTGTTTATTTCTCCAGCTGGTGAGCAAAAATGATTTCTGCTGTAGTGTTCTTGAGTGACGAAGTGTGTGTGTGTGTGTGTGTGTGTGTGTGTGTGTGTGTGTGTGTGTGTGTGTGTGTGTGTGTGTGTGTGTGTGTGTGTGTGTTTCAGACTCTGGTGAAGCGTCTCGGCTGACGGCTGCTCAGCTCAGATACAGTGAGTTCATCTCTCCTATCATCATCATCATCATGATTATATCTGAGGTCAATGTGTGTGTGTGTGTGTGTGTGTGTGTGTGTGTGTGTGTGTGTGTGTGTGTGTGTGTGTGTGTGTTTCTCTGTCTGCAGTTCTCCTGCACAACGCCATTCCCTTCATCGGCTTCGGCTTCCTGGACAACGCCATCATGATCGCCGCTGTACGTCACATCCACACTAGAACACTACTGAGAGAACACTAGAACACTACTGAGAGAACACACTAGAACACTACTGAGAGAACACACTAGAACACTACACACACTAGAACACTACTGAGAGAACACACTAGAACACTACTGAGAGAACACACTAGAACACTACTGAGAGAACACACTAGAACACTACACACACTAGAACACTACTGAGAGAACACACTAGAACACTATACTACACTGAAACTACTACTGAGTGAACACTGATATATTACACTGGAACACTACTTAGTGAACACTGATATACACACACTAGAACACTACTGGGGGTACACTAGTGTACAGCACGCTCCCTCTCTCACATGAGCTTCTACCGCTGGTCTTTTGTCTTATTGTGTTTCTCTTCTGATGATGTGTGTTGTGCTGTTTTTAAGGGCACTCAGATTGAACTGTCTATCGGATTGACACTAGGAATATCCACTATGGCAGGTACTGGGAAACACACACACACTCACTCTCACATACATTTGCACTCTCACTCTCATGCAGACACTTTCTCTCTCACTCTCACACACACACACACACACACACACACGCACCCAGTAGATCACGCTGATTTCAGTGTTTGTGCTGTTTCAGCTGCGGCTCTGGGGAATCTGGTGTCAGATCTGGCTGGACTCGGGTAAACAACTCTAATACTGTGTGTGTTTGACTGCTCTGTGTGTGTTTGAGTGTGATTAAGTGCTTTCAGTGTGTGTGTGCAAGCAAATAAATGTGTGTGTTCATGTCTGAGTGCTTTGAGTGTGTGTGCAGTTTTGAGTGCTGTGTGTTTGTATTTGTCTGCGTGCTTTGAGTGTATCTGTGCAAGTGAAAGCGTGTGTGTGGGTGTGTGTGTGTGTGTGTGTGTGTGTGCGTGTGTGCACATCTGAGTGAGTGAAGTTGTATATATGTGCATGTGTGTGTATTTGTGTGTGTTTGAGCGTGCATGTGTTTTTTTTTGTGTGTGTTTAACCTCGTCTGTGTGTGTGTGCAGTTTAGCAGGTTATGTGGAGGCTCTGGCGGTGCGTTTAGGGATGCAGATTCCTGATTTGAGCCCCAGACAGGTGGACATGTGGCAGACCAGAGTCTCCTCACACATGGTGAGAGTCTCTGGAGTTTAAATGATCATTTATTTGATATTGTCTTGTCAGCAAGTAAATGATTACTGATTTAAATATGAAATGTCGTCATATCAGTCTTATGTTTAATTAAATTAGTATTCAATTATTTTAGCTGTCATTGGTTTCAGAAAAATATTTATTAAAATTTGAAAATGTCATTTATTAAATATTAAATGTATAATTTTGGTGCATTTTAATTCTTGTAGAATGCAAATAATATACTGATGTCATAAAAAAATTAATAATCACTTTATTTAATATATTGATTTAAATGTGTGTGTGTGTGTGTGTGTGTGCTTGTGTGTGTGTGTGTGTGTGTGTGTGTGTGTGTGTGTGTGTGTGTGTGTGTGCGTGCGCGCGCGCAGGGTAAAGCCATCGGCGTGGCCATCGGGTGTATTCTGGGAATGTTCCCGCTGCTCTTCTTAAGCGATGAGGAAGACAAGAAACCCAAGAAAGACTCAAACTGACCTGCTTTTCACAGGCATGACAGAAACTGCATTTGTTTTGCCAAAGCGTCTGAAGAAAATCATGCAAAAGAACAAACGTGCACACGGTAAACCGCATCACAACGAAAAAATAACATTAAACAGTAGAGAGTAGCAAAAAACCTTAGCGAGTAGTTAAACGTTTAATCTAGCGATGAAGAGTAGATGTGTTATGCGCATGAGTTTGCTTTACGTTCCTCTTATAAACACTATTTTAACGGCCCGATCACACTGAAAATGATAACGTTTTTATAATGCTGAGGATTGACATTTAATTTTTTCAGCTGATGAATGATAAAAGCACTGACAGCCAATCAGAATCGGCGATTAACATTTAAAAAGACGAAACATCTTTAGGCTGTTTACAGCTGGTCACTTTGTGCGTTTATTTCTGATCGAATAGCTATCTGATGAATTATGTGGTCAAGTGCACATGGAAACGTAAATTGGCGTAACCTTAAATTAGCATATTACGTGAGATTTGAAGATCTGCCGCTATATTCGTTTAGCGGAGACGCATTTATGTGTTCAAGTGTAAATGAAAACGTTGATCAACGTTAATCAATGTTACCTAGTAAAATTTGCATATAGCATGCGATTTGAAGATCCTGCACAATGTCAGTTTAGCAGAGACGCATTTATGTGGTCAAGTGTAAAGGGAAACCTTAATTGACAAAACCTAGTTGAATTAGCATATTACGTGAGATTTGAAGATATTGGTTTAGCGGAGTCATGTTTATCAGGTCAAGTGTATATGGAAATGTTAATTGACGTAACATAGTTAAATATGCATGTAGCATGCGATTTGAAGATCCTTCGCTATATCGGTTTAACAAAAAAGGATTTATGTGGTCAGTTGTAAACGGAAACATTAATCGACGTAACCTAGTTAAATTAGCATATTGAAGGATTTGAAGATCCGGCACTATGTTGCTTTAGTGGAGATATATTTGTGGTTGAGTGTAAATGGACACATTATTTGAGGATAATCGACATAACCTAATTAAATTTGCGTATAGGGCAGGATTAGAAGATTTCTTACTATATCGGTTTAGCTGAGACTCAATAAAGACACATGAGTCTCTTAAAGAGTAGAGACACATTTATGTGGTCAAGCATGAACTGAAACATAATTCACGTAACATGATTAAATACGCATATAGCACGCGATTTGAAGATCCTGCTCTATATCGGTTTAATGAAGAAGGATTTAAGTGGTCAAGTGTAAATGGAAACGTTAATCGACTTAACCTGGTTAAATTAGCATATTACATGAGATTTGACAATTAAACACTGTATTGGTTTTGCGGGGACGCGTTTATGTGGTTGAGTGTAAATGGAAAGTTAATCGACGTTAAGTGACGTAACCTAGTTAAATTTGCATATAAGTTGCGATTTGAAGATCCTGCGCTTTATCGATTTAGTGGAGATGCATTTATGCGGTAAATGGAAACGTCAAATGACGTTAATAACGTTGCCTGGTTAAATTTCCATATGAAAACGTTAATTGGCGTCAACCGATGTATCCTAGTTAAATTCGCATATAGCACGCAATTTGAATATGTGATATCGGTTTAACAGAGATACATTTATGTGGTCAAGTGTAAATAGAAAACGTTAATCGACGTAACCTAGTGAAATTTGCATAATATGTGCGATTTGAAGATTCTGCGCTATATTGGTTTAGCGGAGACGCATTTATGTGGTTGAGAGAAAATGGAAACATCAAATGAAGCTAATCGATGTTACCTAAATTTGCGTAATACGCAGGATTTGAATGAATTATGTCCATTTAACAGAGACGCATTTATGTGGTCAAGTGTAAATGAAAGAATGAACGCATGAAGTGAGCATCTGTAAACTCTTAATGCGCATCCGCTAGTGTACACGCACATGTAGTCAGCATTGTAGTGCTCATTATTGATGTGAACGGGCCCCTTTTTGACTTTATGGTTTGATCTCTCTTGTATTTATATTGATTCTTGCTCTTTAGTTCGAGCAGCATGTTTTTCTGTAGACTTAGTGAAGGTTATGAAGTATTATTTTCATATCATCAGCTCAACTTAACGAACATGCTAACATTTTTGAGCTGTTTTTAGCGTCAGTAATGTTGGACTGTAACTGGAATGGCTGTAGTTATATTGTGAACAGCACAAGCGGTCTCTTTCTCCATGTGTGGATGGACACCATCTCCCATGATGCACCTGTCCTGATGAACCCGCAGGTGTAGACGGAGGTACGGCTGCAGAAATGTGTCGAAAAAAAGCAGAACAAATGCCATAGCGTTAGCTCCGATTTATTGTTTTCTAACAGTCGTATTGGATGATGGAGTTGTATATAAATATTAATAGCTCACACTTATTTTACTTGACATGGAAGTAGTATTTATTTATATTTAGTTGAAGTATTGATATAACTAAAACTTTACGATAACTAAAATGAATTTATTTCAACTATTGACAGCATTTCACGTTGTTTTTAAGCACTAAGTTGTTTTAAGTTCATCATTTGAGTTCACTTTATTCAAATATATTAAGTAAAAATAAAATGACGTTTATTAAAAAAACAATATTAGTATTTCAAGAAAATATTGGACAAAAACGACATTTTATACATTTTCATAAATCATATTTATTTTTTGCAAATATACTCTTCAATGCACAACAAAAACATGATTTATGAAAACACGTAGAAACAGTTTTTGCTAATAAATTTGTGTATTAATATTGTTGTTATTAAAAATGTTTCCTGCATTTCTCATTAACAAAAACTAAACACTAAACTATATCCTATTTCCGTTTAATATCTTGCCAATGTTTTGTTTATTTAAAGTACTAAAGCAAGAATGAAACGCTTATTTTTGTTTCAGCAAGATCCCAGAATATTGTTTTAGTTTGCGTTTGTCACATAATTAAAAGTAAATAAACTAAAACATTTCTTTTTTAATTTTAGCTAATTGCTCAAATTTCTCATTTGAATAAATTTAACGTAATATAACAATTTATTAAAATAAATACAATGAGAAATCTTTGCTGCTGGCTGAATCGTCTTAAGCTTTTTGTTTTTTATTTGTGATATCAGACAACATTACTAATTTACATTCAGTAAAAGTACTCAAATTAATAATAAATCAATCAATAAATCAGTACAATTAAAAATAAATCAAGACATTAAAATAAAACAACAACAACATAATCAAACAATCACAACTAAATTAAAAACAAGA
This sequence comes from Danio rerio, assembly GCF_052040795.2. Lineage (NCBI taxonomy): Eukaryota > Metazoa > Chordata > Actinopteri > Cypriniformes > Danionidae > Danio > Danio rerio. The sequence continues at coordinate 363,721 of NC_141039.2, forward strand.
TCTAATTGGAAACATCAGAGCTTGTAAAAGACGAGTTGGCTGTTTATTAATGTTAATATATATTCATATACAGATGATCATCTCTCATGCTGATTTGCTGATATCTGACAGAAATACCTCTGGGTTCATCTTTATGTTTGTTGTGTAATGATTAGCTAACTTATGGGGAATATATATACATATATATAAACAAATACGCCCAAGAAATGCAGTACTTATTTAGCATATCATTATTAGACACTATGCATTCAAATATTCGTGTATATAATTCTTGCACAGCCGTCTCTGGTGGTCTACTGCAGCTGGAAATATTTTACAGTATTTTGCAAATTATTTTTGTGAAACTACATGGAATATTTGTACTTTTTATACCATCATTTGTCACTCCACAGAAGTGAAAACTCTTCAAGCACATGACTCTGAGTATGGTTTAACTGTGTAAATGTTCTGAATGTACGTTTATTTGGTGAACATGAAGCTCTAAATGTTATTCTGGTTGCCTTTTGTTTTATTTGTAATTCACGTTGATTTGGTTTCGGTTATTGGCAGCAGGTTCTCTTTATATTGAGTGCTGTTTAAATTAATTATAGGTGACACTTTAGTATAATGACAACATGAACTAACAACAAACAGCTGTATTTTTAATTAACACAGAGTAATAAACACTGCAACCAATGCATTTCTCATTGTTTGTGACTGCAGTAAAGTATTACCTATTATGAATGCAACACACACACACACACACACACACACACACTGCAGATGATCTTAATAAAACGCCTTTATTGACAGTATAAAAACACTGCATTATTATGATTATATACAGTCTAGGTGTGTTCAGTCTCTAATTCTGAACTCTGACGGACAAATCAAACACAACAGATGCTAATGGGCGAGTTAAGGCGGGTTAACCAAACTTTGCATGTTTGTGTGCATAAATAAACACATCGATCAGCTAAACACCTCTGGAACGCACACAGAACATCTCGGTTTTCTTTTTTAACGAGTGCTTCCAGAATATTTCAGTACTGCTACATATGTGGATCATTAGTGGACAAATGAACACTGATCTCCGCTGATATATCTACATTCTTAAAAATAAAGGTTCTCTATTGGCATTGTTGAAGAATCTTTCAGATCCGGAGGAGAAAAACACACGTTTTTTGATTGAGTATTTACATATTTGGCTGCATCTCACGTGACTAGAATTCTTGTTTTTGTTTATTTAAATAGAAAAACACATTAACTGAATGACCTGTTAGATTTTAAAAATATCCGACTGAAGGCCCTGATGGAGAAAGATCATGTACATGACAGAATAAGTAGACGTGGCTTGTTATTTGAAGTGTAGAAATACTTTCTGGTTTATTATCTCTGGTTAATTTCGGGTTTTGTGTCAAGCCTCGTGCACACCAGGATGTGGATCTCTCTTGCTTATCGCCAGTACTTTTCTAGACATTTTTTTTGCCAAATCAGTTTCCACTGTTAATGAAAAACAGAAATACTCCAGTACACAAGGTGGCGCTGCGCAACTTTACTGTTCAGACACTCGCTTGCTGCGCAGAAGTCGTCACTCTCAGAACTTCTCCTTGCGTATTTATAGCATACATTTTTCCTCTTCTGTTTATCCTCCTCAACTACAGCACACAAACACGTGCACTAAAGTTGGCGGTAAAATGTTAAAGAGGTAAAAGTAAGTGATAAAACGTCATGAAAGAAAATGACATGATGTAAATCCTCATTAATCAGCTCGGCTAGAGTGTTTTTTGCTTAAACGCCACCAAGTGCTTTTATACTGTAACTTCAACAGCTCAATGCACGACAAAAGCAGCAATCTCATTGGTCCACCAGTTTTTAACGCAGCGCATCAAACTTATAATAAAAATGAGGCAGAAACATATTTACATATTAAATGTCACTTTACGTTTGTCTTGCGCATCAGTGTGCACGCACACATCAGCATCAGTTTAGTCACGATCTGCCAAACATGCCATAATCCTCGGTGTGCACGAGTTGAAGGTGAAAAACTCCCTGCACAGATTTCCATCATGTTCCAGCTGGTAAACCACGATCGCCACACAGGTTTAAAAGTGCTTCTAATACTGACAAAAGACAAGGAACCTGATGTTACATGCAGAAATTCACTAATCTGACCACATCTTAAATGTGGTTCTTTTATCAGGTTGATTGTTTGGGCAACCAATAAAGGTTCTTCTGTGGCAGAGTTGTTCAAACTTGTTCCTGGAAAACCACTGTGACCTGGAGAGATTAGCTCTCACCCTAATTAAACACAGCAAGACGAGGGCTTCAGATTCACTAAAGGGTCCTGGTATACGTCAGACAAATCTATTAAATGCCAGTGTGTGAGCCTCTGCGAGTCTTTAAATCTCTCCTGCGAGAGATCGTACAGGTGCAGATATATCCGCACCAGCTCTGCTACTTCACCCTCCAGTGTGTTCAAGCTTGCTGTGTTTGATTTTGTTCTGCTGTCTGATCTCTGTAGATATGAGATACAAATAATCGCAAGTCAAAGAAGTTTACAACCACTAATTGTGTAATCATCACAGACCAATAGGAGCTCTATAGTTTTAGGAGCCAAAATGAACTCCCCCAGACTCAAACTGAACTTTGTTTTGGCCAGATTTTGTTGGAATAAGGTCAATTCAAGACATTCTGCATTTCTGTTTGAAGTAGACCATGGTATTAATGCTAGGTTGGCCACACTTTGTCCTGAAGGGCCGTCTCCTGCAGAGTTTACCTCCAACCCCAACTAGACACACTTGAACCAGCTAATTAAGATCTTAATAGTCATACTTAAAGCTTTCAGATAGATGTGTTTAGGTTAGATGCAGGACCGTGGCCTTTCCAGGACAATTTGGAACCCCTTGAGCTAGACCACAGGTGTCAAACTCAGTTCCTGGAGGGCCGCAGCTCTGCACAGTTTAGTACCAACCCTGATTAAACACACCTGATCAAACTAATTGAGTCCTTCAGGCTTGTTTAAAACCTACAGGTAAGTGTCTTGGAGCAGGGTTGGAACTAAACTGTGCAGGGCTTCGGCCCTCCAGGAATTGAGTTTGACACCCCTGAGCTAGTCTATACTGGAATCTCCAGAGAGGTGTTTCTAGAGCTGGGGTACCCAAATTCAGTTCTGGAGGGCCAGTGTCCTGCAAAATTTACCTCCAACCCCACTAAGACACTCCTGAACCAGCTAATCAAGCAGTTACTGGGAACATTAGAAACCTCCAGAGAGGTGTGTTGAGGAAAGTTTTAGCTAAACTATGGGGACAGCGGCCCTCCAGCACTGAGTTTGGGCACCCTTGAACAAGACCAAACTGGAATCTTCCCGGCAGGTGTGTTGATGGTAGTTGGAGCTAAAGTCTCCAGGACATCAACCCTTCAGGACTGGGTTTGGCACCCCTGCTCTTTAAGCTGGTTCGAGCAAACTCTGCAGAACAGTCATGGGGATCCCGTTAAACACTATTCTACTAGAAGGTGATTTTTCTATCTAGGGTCCCCCTTGATTAGCTTAAGTTCTGCTCACGGTGTGCAATTTCAGACATGATTTGGTTGTACAAATTAGGCAAATCCTGAAAGATTGCTGTAATTCTAGGCTAAGATCTTTGCTCTCTGATCATTGGCTTGACATGTTCACCTACAGCCTCTTGATGGTCGTTGCGATCAGATTTTCCCTCTGATGAAGTTCTGGCAGATTCAGAAGATTTTAGATCTATCGTTTAGGATTGTTAAAAACTGCACAGCGTGAGCCGGATTTAAGTGCCCAAAAAGTCACTGCCCCCCTATTAAAAGCAAGATCAGACACCCTGTTCTGTCAGTGCCCATGGAACCTTTACTTTTAAGAGTGCATTTCCTCTTCCTGTAACGAATAGTCGTCCTGCTCCACCTTCACTTGTCCGGCTCCGTCTGCATCCTCCTGCTGGCCACCAGACTCTGCACTGGTCTCGGGCGTCCGCTGGCAGCGTGCCTGATGCTTGAGGAAACTGTCCCTCCAGACGATCTTCTTTCCGCAGACGCTGCACTCGTACGGCCGCAGGCCTCCGTGTGTCTTGACGTGTTTAGTCAGGTGGTGCTTCATCTTGAAGCTCTTGGAGCAGACGGGGCAGCTGAACGGTCGCAGGTTCAGATGCTGCATTTTGACGTGGCGGTCGCGCATGCTCTTCAGCGTGTACGCTTTGCCGCAGTGACAGAAGTGGACTTTAGGCGTTGCAGAGAGAGGAGAGCACGGGGAGGACGAGGACGACTGCGAGACCCAGGACAGCTCGGACGGCAGCAGGGGGCGCTGTGAAATCTGCCCCGTTGCCTTCTCAATTTCATCATAGGTCTCGAAGGAGAGATCCGTTTTGTCGTCCTCGTCCAGCACTTTGTCATCTAGCGGCCATTCGGTGACGCTCTGCCACAGTCTATCTGTCTCCTGCAGCGACTCCCTGCTCTCGCTTTCTCTGAGGCTGCCGTCCGGCTCGGCGACTCCTGAGAGAACACAAGAGCAGACAACAACAGTCAGAAACACCTCAGTGCTGCGCCGGCCATGTTTCCCCGGTGGACGGCAGCTAAACGGCAGTGATGAAGAAGCTCCACTCACCGGCCTGGTGCTCCTCATTCTTCACCCTCACTCTGTCCTCCTGCGAGGGTTCTCCCACTCCTTCATCCGCCTCCATCCTCCGCTGCTCCTCCTCTTCTTTTGCTCCGCGTAGGCGAACTCTTATTCGGTGCCTCGTGGCGAAATCTAACTCTGGCGGGCTGACGAGTGACGGCAGAGGCGCAGCGCTGCACCCATGAACACCTGCTGCATTAGAGCCGCATTCGGAATCCGGCCGCAGGGGGAACGTCAGGGTGCTTCGACTCCACCGGTTCTGCTGAGGACGCCTCCATGTGGCCAGCGGTGGCAGTGCGCTGTGTGGTCTTTTCTCCAGAGTTTGTTCGGTCGTTGCGTCCTCTGGATCGGCGAAGCAGCAGTCTGAGCTACTGGGCGACTGGTGACTAGACGAGGTGGCGCCGCCGGGGCTGATCTGCGCTAGGGGTCGCGACCTCTTGAGGATATCCGTGCACTTGTCTACGATGTGCCACATCTGCAGGAAGCTGGCCACAGTGACGTAGTTGATGATGTCGTCACGCACTATGCTGAGCTGGCCGGTGTATGCAGAGTTTAAAACACTCTCGAAGGCCAGAGGGTCCATGACGGAGGGCAGAGACACTGTGGTGACGTTCTTTAGCAGAACCTGCCAACAGCAGAACCGCAGTGTCAAGAACTAATCCAGATCAAGCTACGATGCTTCTACTTTGCTTTTACTCTGGTAATGCATGCTATTGAGTTTATTCTGCAATGCGGAAGTGCGATTGTTTTAGAACTTTCGATTAAATCGCCTGTTGAAGAAATGAACATGAATAATACACGGCAGAAAACGGTCAAACTACTCGCTCTACAAACAAGTGCGTTCATGACTATGAGACAATATATCAATTTGCAACATCAAGCAGCTGTTTTTAACATCTTAATATATGTTAATATTTTAATGATTATACTAAAACGAACAGGTAGTAGATATTTTTTGGAAAACTATGATTGGTTGTTGTAATTTTCCTCTCTCGACTCAACTAGCCAATGGCAGAACATCATCTGTGGGGGCGGGGTTAAAGATAGTATGGCCGTCTCTTATTGATTAAATCTGGAAAACACAAATATAATTCATCACACATTTCTGCGATTATGAATGTTGCATTGATTATTATTGCGATAACGATGAGTTTTCCATATATTGCGCAGCTCCACTGCACTAGTATGCCACGCTTACTATGTTTTACAGCACATTTCTGAGTTAGATATAATATAGTTATTCATACACTCATGCAGTTTTTAACTTAACATTTAATCAAACACCTGCTGCGCTTCTGTTTTTACACGATGAGCTTAATAACGCAGTGAGGGTGGATAGTCATGCTACATTCCCTCATAAGATCAGCTTGTAAATAACAAACGTTAGCATTGTATTTCCTCTTTATTTCCCACTCTGTGCACTGTGAGCTGTTCAGCAACAGACAACCAATCAAACTGCTTCATTGTGTGCCTCATTAACATATTTGTGCAGCCGCAAAAACTCCCGCATAAACGTATAGTACTTTTGAAACGCAGTATAGTAAAGTGTATTATACTGTATATATTAAAATATCTACAACTCTTTGGTAATGAATGCTCTGATGTACTGTAGAGTAACTGCAGTGAACTGATCGACTTTAATAGATACTGTAGTATACTTTAGTTTTTACTGCAGTAAACCGTGGTGTATTGTAGTATAATATACCCTATAGTACTGTATTGACTGTTAACATAGTAACTAGAATCACCACAGCAGATTAATTACTATAGTTGTTACCATAGCAACTGTAGAATCACAACAACAGATTAAATACTATAGTTGTTGTGTTACCATAGCAACTGTAGAATCACAACAACAGATTAAATACTATAGTTGTTGTGTTACCATAGCAACTGTAGAATCACAACAACAGATTAAATACTATAGTTGCGGTGTTACCATGGCAACTATAGAATCACAACAGTTTTAGTTACTATAGTTGTTGTGTTACCATAGTAACTGTAGAATCATCACATGGGATTGAATCAAGTGCTTTACTATAGTATGGGTCAAAACACTGGCGTTTACTATATATTATTTTTTCATGTGGGTTGTTAATACTTTTTTTAATGGCCAATTTTAAAGGTGTAGTTCACCCAAAAAATGTAATTTACTCACTATTTAATGACCCACGAGTAGTTCAAAAGCTTTACGAGTTTATATTTTTAAGTAAGATGTTGTATATATTGTATTATACACACCCACTTCCACAGTAGGAAAAACAAATACTATGACAGTCAAATGGTTGCAGGTGTCCAACATTTTTCTAAATATCTTCTTTTGTGTTCATGGAGTAAACTATCCCTTTAAGAAGTATTTTAATATCTAAATTAAACCACAGTAGTCATTTGTAGAAGCAGGCACCGTAGCATCTTTGGCTGTCAATCAAACTTGGGTCATTAATATGCAGATGAGCGTGCTTGTGAATATGCAGATCAGTGGAGAATCACCTGGTCATGGAAGTAAGGTGAGGAGGCGGCCAGGACACAGCGGTGTGCCCGGAACACCTGTCCCTGCACCTGGATGGACAGGTCGCACAGCTGGCCCTCCTCCCGCTGCCGGTTCAGGTTCTCCAGCACGGAGGCGCGGGCGCTTGGGAAACACACCTGCAGAACCGGGCCAGGCGGAGCGCTGGAGCGGCCGAACATCTGCTCCATCCTGCGGGCACAGAACACACAGAGACCTGCTGATCTCACCGGCTGCAGAATCTGAGGTAAAGTTGAGTTTATAGTCAGACAGTGGTGGAAAGAGGACTGATAATCACACTCCGCTAAAATAACATTACTAAGCCCACCCAAACATGTGTCTGTTGCACATATGTAAAGTATGAGTAAGAGTAGCCCTCCTAAAATACTCAAGAGCATTGCGCTGTGAAAGGCTGATGCATTTACATGCTATTTGTGTGTGTGTGTGCACGTAAGATTCTGTAGTGCATTCAGTGATTGTGTATGGCCATGTGCAGATTTCAGTCATCATTCAGTGGGCATCACACTTCTATATCCCCTAGATCTGGGCTGCCCAAACATTTTTTCTTATAAAGGGCCAAACACCAGACCTGATTGAGGGATGTGGGCCAAATATAGACCAAACCCAATACATCACATCATAGAACATTACATTTGCCATGGGTAATTTCCTCATTTATTCACTAATATTTAAAAAATAACATGAAAACATTGCTTTAAACCATATTAACTAATGCAGTCTCATTTAAAACATTTTACAACGAACTTATTCCAGCAAAATCATGATCTCGTTTACACCACAGTGGAGATCAGTGCTGAAACACTAGACTCGCTGAGGTCCTATGCATTGCTTTTTGTCAAGAGACATTTTTTACATTTTAAAAGTCTGATTCAATTACAACATTTAATTAAAACATTTCATTCCAGGGTTTTTTGTAGCTCAGCAATGAAACAAACAAACAAAGGATTATGTTCAAATGGAAATGATGATCTCTGTCAAAGACATTCACCCCAACCTAGCACAAGACAGAATTACTGTAGTTGTTGTTACCATGGCAACTGTAGAATCACCACAACAGATCAATTACTGTAGTTGTTGTGTTACCATAGCAACGGTAGAATCACCACAACAGATCAATTACTGTAGTTGTTGTGTTACCATAGCAACGGTAGAATCACCACAACAGATCAATTACTGTAGTTGTTGTGTTACCATAGCAACTGCAGAATCACCACAACAGATCAATTACTGTAGTTGTTGTTACCAAAGCAACAGTAGAATCACCACAACAGATCAACTACTGTAGTTGTTGTGTTACCATAGCAACAGTAGAATCACCACAACAGATCAATTACTGTAGTTGTTGTGTTACCAAAGCAACAGTAGAATCACCACAACAGATCAACTACTGTAGTTGTTGTGTTACCATAGCAACAGTAGAATCACCACAACAGATCAATTACTGTAGTTGGTGTGTTACCATAGCAACGGTAGAATCACCACAACAGATCAATTACTGTAGTTGTTGTGTTACCATAGCAACGGTAGAATCACCACAACAGATCAATTACTGTAGTTGTTGTGTTACCATAGCAACTGCAGAATCACCACAACAGATCAATTACTGTAGTTGTTGTGTTACCATAGCAACGGTAGAATCACCACAACAGATCAATTACTGTAGTTGTTGTGTTACCATAGCAACTGCAGAATCACCACAACAGATCAATTACTGTAGTTGTTGTTACCAAAGCAACAGTAGAATCACCACAACAGATCAACTACTGTAGTTGTTGTGTTACCATAGCAACGGTAGAATCACCACAACAGATCAACTACTGTAGTTGTTGTGTTACCATAGCAACTGCAGAATCACCACAACAGATCAATTACTGTAGTTGTTGTGTTACCATAGCAACAGTAGAATCACCACAACAGATCAATTACTGTAGTTGGTGTGTTACCATAGCAACGGTAGAATCACCACAACAGATCAACTACTGTAGTTGTTGTTACCAAAGCAACAGTAGAATCACCACAACAGATCAACTACTGTAGTTGGTGTGTTACCATAGCAACAGTAGAATCACCACAACAGATCAATTACTGTAGTCGTGTGTTTTCATTTTAGCTGTTCAACGTTGATCTTCAATAAATAATCAGTGTGTGTTTCCTTCAATTATTGTAAAATTTAACATTTGTCTGTAAACTATGACAAAAAACACAAATAAATAAAATAATCGTTGATTAATCGTAATCGAGTTAAAGGCCAGCCATAATCTTGAGGTTGTTCTGTATGATGCAGTTTGATTGGATACCGATACAGCACTAAAGATGAACTCAAGTAAAAGTACACGTTTTTATAAACACTTCCTGAGAAAACCTCCTCAACAGTCATGTGAGTGTGTGTATTCCCACAGCATGCTATAGTTTGTATTGTGCACCATGCTACTCTGAATATTAGGTTTGAAATGGCAGGTATTTATGACTTCAGAACAACATTAGAACCATTCAATTGACTGTGGACCATGCACATTACATTAGTCAGTCTGAATGTGTGAATATTAAACCAGCCTCATCCCAATGCTCAATCTGGCAACTTATAGAGCAGGCGTAGCGCATCATGTCAGCTTCAGATGAGCAGCAGAACCGCCACCTTCAATATTTAAATGAGTTTTAAAATGAAGCTGTTTATTAAAGCTGTAGCTCATCACATCTGAAGGTGACACGATGTGCTGGCCCTGTCTGTACACCCTTATTTCAGCTTATAGTTCACTTCTGGCGGACATCAAGGCTGATATGATGCTCGAGCCCTGAACATGACAGATGCAGAGCCTCCATTAGCACAACCAGAGGTAGCAGAGAGCGTCAGAACACCACACAGCCACACAACACACGATCACTCCCTCCACATGACACCCAAACATGCTGATCCATCGCGCTATCATCAATAATACAGCGTATTGATCATCATGAGTCCCGCAGATGTGATGATTATGATGTGTGTTTACAGGAACATGCGACACAGCTCCGCTCGAGCGCCGCTCCGCCATCCGCGCGCAACACACACACTGCACTGCGCTGATACTGCGCTCATTTACACATGATCAACTACACATCCGCGATATGAAACCAAATATCAACATATTTATAATCTCACCTGCGTTCACCGTGATGGAGCTCTGCGGAACAGCGAGACAGACACGCCCCCTTCCGGAAGACACGCCCTGTTAGGAACTAAATAACGAACATTACGTATTTGTGTTTTTTAAATGTGTTTTCTATTGATCGACAGATATATGGAGTAATATTATTATTATTAATATATTAGTGATCTGCCGTCATCTTTGTATAAATGTTTTGTTTTTTGAGTGTAGTAATAATTAAAAATAGACTCTAATACGTAATGGCTGAATAAACGGCACGTGTGTGTGTGTGTGTGTTTAATGTATTTTAATGTAAAATATGCTGCAGGTTCATCTGTACAGCGTGTGTAGCACAGCGTGTGCCTGATACTGTTAGCCAATCCCGCTGCAAAGAAGGTCGAGCTCATGAATATTAATTAGGCCACGACGCAAGACGCTTGTGCGCGATGCGTGTGCGTGTGTTATTAATATTCATGAGCTGTGCTGTGTTGTGGTACGCGTGCGCCACCTGCTGTTCACAAACGTATAGTTAAAAAAACTTCACAATTAGCAGATAATTACTAATACATTTTTACATTTTATTATTATTATCTTATTATTGTAGACTTTCCCAAATGAGAAACAAAAATTATATAATATATTCACAGTTAACCAAGTTCTCTCCAAATAATTGACTTTTTTATTTGACCCAAGTTAACAAATGTTGCATTATTTTATTTAAATAAATAACCAAACAAACAAACAATCCATCAAACAATAATGAATCAATATTACATCTCACAGCACACATATAATACAATGACGTAAATGAATCTAAGTACTATAGTTTAACATAATATTATTTAAGTAATTAAAAAATGTCTAAAATAATAAATAATAACTTATATAAATAATACATATTTTAATACAATGATTAATGTAAAAAATGACGAGTAATCACCAATGTTTAAATAAAATAAACACTAAATCATGATTACACTTTATGCATTGAGGTATAAAATATATTGGCAATTAAA